>NW_014578223.1:49158-63750 GCF_000485595.1 Priapulus caudatus
TGGTGCGCATGAAAGTGTTCGCACGGCAATACGTGTGTGTGCCTAAAATGGACCAAGAATTGGAGTGAAGGTGAAAAGTTGTGAAGCGTGCCAAGTCCGAAGGCATGCACCGCCGAAAGCGATGTTCACCCGTGGGATATCCCACAAGACCGTGGTCAAGATTGCATATAGATTATGCCGGTCCATACCAGAACAAGATGTTGCTGATTATTGTGGACGCATATTCCAAGTGGGTGGACGTTCATGTCATGAACTCATGTACACGCGAAGTGACTGTAGAGAAACTGAGGCACACTTTGCGGCAATTCGGTCTTCCACGACAGTAGTATCGGACAATGGTACGAACTTTGTGAGTGAGATGTTTCAAACATTCATGAGTCGCAATGGTATCAAGCATGTCAAAGTTGCGCCGAAGCATCCTGCTTCAAACGGACTTGCGGAAAGGACCGTGCAATCTGTCAAAGAGGGAATCGGTAAACAGAAGTTGGTTCGGTGGAAACGAAGGTTGCGCGGTTCCTGTTCAAATACCGTTCAACACCGCATGCTTCACCGGTAAAACTCCAGCAGAGTTGATGTTGGGGCGTCAAATGCGTACACATCTGGAGTTAATGCATCCAGATAGCCGAAGTCATGTGGAGGAAAATATTGCAAGCAGAAGCAATATCATGATAGGCAGCACCGGGACAGGCAATTTGAGGGGGGAATCAGGGGCTATGTGAAAAACTTCAGTTTCTGGTCCATGCTGGATAGCTGGAGTGATACAGTGAAATCTGGGCCTGTTTCTATGTGTGTGCATCTGACAGATGGTCGTGATGTGCGCCGTCATGTTGACCACATCAGGTCCGGGTGAGGACAGAGTCTGAGCCAGATTTGAGGGAATCCGTGGCGGAGGTCAGACGGAACTACCGCCGCGGGAGTGTTCAGACTTCTTCCACACTGTGGACATTCCCAGTCCAGTCATTCCGATGGACATTCCAACTGTTTCGTCTCCATCTTGTGTACCGAGGGGGACTAGAGACAGGCCGAAGACGACAACACGATTGAGACGATCCCGACCAAGACTGACAATCAGAGCAGTTCCGCTACTGCTAGAGTGCTGTGTCAGGACAGTGGTACAACCGTGCGCAGATCTACACGTATCGTATACGCGTGTGATTGTTGATCTCTAAGCATGTAATCGTGGGGTTGTTTACAGGCTAAAGCCAGAGTTACCATTTTTATGGCTTTTCAAGGTTTCAAGTTGATGTGTTTTACCAGTTAAGAAGTGCACATTGGGCGTGTTAGTATTGTAGAGTAGTACACCAGTATGTGTAGGGTGTTCATTGATACATGTAATTGGTACATTTCTTTGTAACGAGTATTGTGTTTGTTTTGAACATTTTGTATTTTCAAATAATTTTCTGGTTGATCAATGGTGTTTCCTAACTAAAAGGGGAGGAGGTGTCATGTACTGAGTTTGGTTTAAGTATTGCAGTACAGTGTTTCTTTAACGAGTGATCGCCATCTATATACGGCCATGTAAACTAGACATTATAAATCATTGTACATCGGGGGCTCTCGGACAAATGGCGGTTCTAAAATACAGAAGTGTTTTGTTGTTACATCCGTCTTCTTCGCTTCCTTCTTCCTGCATCTCGGATAAGAGAACGTAATATATATCATATATATATATATATAATGTGTGTGTTGTGTGTGTTGTGTGTGTGTGTGTGGTGTGTGTCGTGCGCGTGCGTGTGATGTCTGTTTGATATGTGCGTGTGTGGTCGTGTGGTACGTGTAGCGGGATTGTTGTGCGTTGATGACAGCGTGTGTATGTGTGTGTGCGTGGGTGTGTGCGCGCCCGTCCGTGATGTGTGTGCGGCCGGTAGGCTGTTTCCTAGATTCTGACAGCCGTTTCCATTACTGCGGGCAAGCGTTCGCGAAGTCAGAATTTCGACAGTCGTTCTAGTGATTTCGTGACACAGCTCGGTTACGAACAGATTACGCGGTTTACAGGTTTTTTATAAACAAGTGAACACTGTTCACGTCCCCAAATGTCATATCCTCTGTGTCCCCACTAAAAATTGCGGACTGATTCGCTGGCAGTATGGATCCGTCGCCCGCCAATTCATTCGCGCGCACGGATCCATAGCCTGCCAGCCGCCTGCCATACTGTCGTAGGGACGTTCCCGCGAGGTCGCGTGCGCCTATGCTCGCGGAACTGCGCGAAAGATCTGCGCTTCAGCGTATATATATGATATATATCACACCCTTGCTAAGTAGGAATGTTCAAATTAGTTCATAGACAATGTGCTGGTAGCGCCACCTATGTAGTCGTTGGCTTAGCAACGGCATGTGACGAAACGAAGCACAGGCACTTGGAGTTTCAATAAAAAAATAAAAGATATATATATATAGTGTCATATATATTTAGCATTATTTTTTTTATTGAATCGCTCCAAGTGCCTGTGGAATGAAGGGCTACACAGGGGACGCTAATGCATAGACTGTGTGCGATATGGAACACACCACCTACTATATATAAATCCGTCACCGGTAGAGAGCGTGTTAGTGCTCCATAGAACTGTGTACCATCTACGCACGAATTTAGAAGATAGCGCTTCCATTTAACTGCAAACGGCAAATTACCGATCGATGTGCACACGCTTTTTCCACGGCGCTTACAGATGTGTTCTAGCACCGCATAATATCACTAGAGAGGAATGTATACGATAAATGCATTCGCTGCCCCTCCCCCAAGCTGCCAGGGGCGTGTACAGGATTTGTACCAGGGGGGGGGTCTAACCGTAACCCAAACTTACGAGGACGCGAAGGGGGGGGGGGTCTAGGAATTTTTGAAATTTTTTTGAAATTAGCCCCTCTTAGATGCGTTTTCTGTGCAAGCAGGGGGGGTCCGGACCCCCTGGACCCCCTCCCCCACCTGTACACGCCCCTGGCTGCGTAGCTCGCACCTACAGGTGGTCCTGCAAGAATATCAACACTTGACACCATCCCACGCCACGCACCAATACACGCGACCGTTTTAATTATTTAATAAAATAATATCGAGATGAATCCTTATGCATATTTACCTATCCCTCCGACGAATCAATGTTAGATTCGTCTCGATATTAAAGTATTTCGTACGATAAAATGAAGTGTCACGTCACCCTTGAAATCTCTGTGATTAATCTATATTGACTGTCATGTGACACCATGGAGAATATTTAGAGAAGAATTACTGCTTTTCGTCGTTATCCAAAGCACGTTTCATGCGCGGGTTGATCATTTAAATTAAAAGCGATAACACCCAAGTCCTTTTCAAGCACGGAGGAAGGCAGAAACCCCCCCAACAAATATCTGAAAATATTTTTTAATGCAAATGCCTGTTAGATCATAAAATCAAGATTCAGTTGTTTAACATTTGTTTAGAATTTGCCATCGACTGTGATCATGTGCATTGTGATCATTCTAATCTTCAATTGTTTCAAAATTAAACGTGATGAACAAAAGCTGGTTAAGGGAGTACTGTTGCAGGGCCTGCAAAGTTCGTGGCCTCCCACCACACCACCTAGCACACACATAATCTATCGAGTAAAGAAAACGGGAAATTTTTTCGTGGAGATATTTCGTTTCGTTGGGTCGACGGCACTTGAGATTTCACCCTCTCGCTATCTCAGCTGAGTCCGTGGAAAACGTCAGCTTCGGTATAGTCGGTGTGTAGTCCTGCAGTAAGTGCAGCAGCACAGCCTGGTGGCAGAAATTGGAAACAGCATTGGCATATTTACATGTGTATATTTACAGGAATAATATCGTAAACGTTTGTTACTGTCTCACTCCTTCCATATATGATTAAATATATGAATAATCAAGTCTTATTATATATGTATAAATATATAATAACTAAAAAATATAAAATATATAACTCCAGTGCAACAATTACGCGAAATATGGGCAGATAGAAGAATGCAGAATTAGCAAGGCGGGGTCAAATCAATCATTGTTCCTCCAGCAAAACGCAGTAAAAGAACAAAGGAGGCCAAGTCACAGCATAGCATACAAACACTGTGCATATGATTTTTTGTAAAATGGTTCACAATGTTTTAATCCTGTTTGTATTCTATACACTATTTATTTCTGTGATTTCAATGCTTCTTATTTATTAAATTAAATCAATTATTCTTAATTTCTTAAATATTCTTAATTTTCTTAAATTATTAATATTCATTCTAATTATCTTATTACCCCCCCCCCCAGGCTGCAGACATTTCGGACGATAAAACCTTTTTCCTAAACCGCGCAAAAAAAAATACGCGAGCTCGAGCGCGATCGTTCACTCACCATGACAGTCCACCTGCGATTCTCGGCCTCCTGCCACACTAGCGACCTCTCGTGGTGGAAAACGTAATCGCTCACCTCCTCCGGCTTTCTCGGCAGACAGTGCAGGAACACCCAGTCGCGCGAGGCCGCCTCCACCATCTGCAAAACACAACACGATGTTTTCACTGAAACGCGCGACGAGGGAGGTGGTGCCTGGATCGTTGATCTCCGCAGGACGCCATATGATGTCCACTAGCAAACAAATGTTCGACTAGTTTTTCACCCGATGCCCAGCATTGGTAATCTGCAGCCTGTCTCATGCAGTCAAAACTGGCAATAAGTTTAAAGTTTATACTGGTATAAGTAATAACACTGGGCACTAATGTAAGTATATAGATTATGGACACTAAGAAGTAAAACTGGAATAAGTAAAAACTGGTATAAGTTTATTGCAAGAATGGCTAATAATTCTTGGCTATAATTCTTGTGGATTTTAATATACGAGTGCCATTAACCACTGTGCTTCTCCTCCTCCTGACCTGACCCATCAACACCCACGTGTCTTCTTAACCTCCTACCTACTCTCTGGCGCTCTCGTCCCCTTCCCTTACCTTCTCCATCGCCTGCTAGCCTTCCAGTGATGCAACCCCCCTTGGTCCAGTATATGCCTGAGCGTTACACCCCCCTGTCTGCCACGTGTTCGGCTGGCGCCGCTCTCTCGCCGGCGCGTGTACGTGAGGGCGCAACTGTCTGACCTCCCATATCTGGTAGCTATTCCACGCCGGCGGGGCGTTTCCAGATAACATCTAGTAGAAATTCTCAGTGTAAACAAACATCAATCAACGGGCTTACCCAATCAACGTAGGGTGTACTAAGATGGCTACGCTAATTTGAATCGCACGTCACGATTGCAGGTAGACTGGTACGGACCTTAACTCGGCCAAGTATCTTTCGCTACACTAAACCTATAGTTAGTGCAGCGTGTGGAACTCTCCACCGCGGAGCAGTCTAAGCTGAATCGCCGATCCTTGTGTGGAAAAATACCTTGAAAATCCATCGAAGAGGACCTCGTCGTGCCATCTATGGGACGCCATATGTACGAGAATAAATTCAGGGCGTGAAACGGAAGAAATGCAAACTCGCTTTTCTAGAGGAAAAGCAAACGTGCCGACCAGCAAACGAGCAATTACGAGCATTACAAATTTATTCTGGACCTACGTGCATAGTCGAAAGGCTTGTGGAATCGCCAGAACTCCTCAATTGACCGATTATACGGCTTTATCCTGTACCCAAAGGGCACTGGCGAAATTTTTCTATATAGGGCAGCGAATAAGATTTATTGTCATCGCTGCGCGGCGTTTGCGCGCTTCGCGCGGATATCCGGGCTGCAGATCGTCTAGTGAGATATCAATCGTCGCGATAGAACTCCGCATATCATCAGTTTTCAGCTACCTGATATGAACGCGCGTGACGTCAGCTGGCAATCGAGGTATCATTGAAGATGCATGGTGTCTAACCATCAGACTTAAAGCGTTATTAGTCTTTATAAGATTTAGATATGTGAATGCAGATTTCAGTCTAATTTTATCGATGCATGACGTAAGCATGCAGATGTTATCGTGTATTACAACATAATCCTCCCTCACACCACTATGTGCTTGCACGCGGTAGAGCCACGCAAAACCAGTAGCTAGCTGCTGTCACGTGCGTGCATACCGATATTTGCCGCTACTCGCAGATTATTAGGGAGAGTAGGCGCAATGCGCCCGGAACCGCGTCATAATGTTGGCAGGCGACTACGTGAATACACGCAGGGAGAGGAACACACTGTGGTTTGCACTGCTGCGATTAAACTCGGAGCAGGAGAGCATTGTCTGTAAATAATTTTCTACTCATTATCTTGCATTTCGGTGAGCTTTTTTAGCCTTATTGTGGCATTCAGTCTTCTTTATTGATGCCTTTGGAATTGATTTCGGTGTTACTTAGTGTTTTTCGGTGTATTTTTGGTGTGTTAAGAGGCATTTCGGAATTTTTTACCCTGCCTTTTGCGCCTTTTAGTGTTTAGACAGCAAATTACCAAAAGGCACAGAAACGCAGAAAAATCTACCGAAAGTCATTGAAAGACAATTAAAATTCAAGGAAAGATACGGAGAAATCAGTAAAAATAACATAATATAGTTTCTATACGTAAATCGTGGTAAATACATTAAAAACGCATTATTTTATTGAAAATCCTCATATTTACTTATAAAACATCCAAGAGATGGCGCTGTGGCATGTAGCCATTGGCTGCAATTAATTATTTGTGTACCTCATTTCGGCCCGAGTTCAGTCATTTTTAGGGCATTTCGGTGGAATTTATTTTGACATTTCAGCTCCGGACTGCTTCTTCCAGGGGAATTCGATGTTCTCATAGCGCCTTTCGGTGTTGTTTAGGTGCCTTCCGGTGCCTTCCTGTGCCTTACGGTGTCTTGTGGTGTCTTTCGTGCCTTTTGGTGTGCCTTTCGGTATGCCTTTCGGTGCCTAACGGTGCCTTTCGGTGCCTTTCGGTAATTTGACGGACCCACAAGTTAGTATAGTAGAGATCAGTGCTTACAACACAGTCCATTGAGTCTTCTTCTATGTTTTTTGAGGCTGGTTTTATGTTTATGTATGTATATTTTCGAATGTTATATTGGTTTATATGCGATGGATTTAATTTTTCATTATAATACATAGATGGTATGCATAGGTTATTCAGATTATTCTAATCGCATCTAATTTCTATATTGTGTAAATTGTAATTTATTTGGGCATTCTCATGACTTAGCCTAGCTCCAAGAAACGGTATTGCTAGGGTTAGAATACCGTATAGACAATCCGTCGCACAGCCTGGTCGGGCTAGACTTAGCCAGACCAGGCTGTGTGACTAACGTCAATATACACAATAGGGTCTTCTAACCCTAGCAAAGACCGTTTCTTGGAGCTAACTCATGACTTAGCTCTAGTACTATAGCCCGCGTACGCGGGCTATAGTTACTAGAGCTAACCCATGACTATGACTCATGAGTCTGAGTCAAACGTTATGTTAGGCCACAGGCCCTTGGAGGCTCAAGTTTCAAGAAGAGTAGGCCTATATAACTATATTATTATTATTAAGAGCGAAGCGCTTACTTCGTTTTCTTGAGTTTATTCAGACTCAGAATTATTACTATATTAGGGAACCATAGCAAGTGGGAGCAGCTCTAAGTCAAGCAAATCGTTCAAAGGAGGCTTCTCGGGGCCAATTAACTTTTTAATAAAACTGTCAGACAGGGAGGGATACATATATGCAATATGGAATTGATGAAGAGGGAAAAAAGACAGCTAGGTAGGGCTGCCAGTGTGGTTTATTGCCGTGGATATGAACCATGCGTGTTATCAGGTCACCACAGCAAGTAATGAGGGGAACTGTGGCACCTGTCCCTCGGTGCCGTAATGAAATTCGAGCCACGATGTAATTTATCAAACTATTCAGCGTTACTACAAATTTGTTACAGTTGACAACGCGAGGGCTACCAGAGTGAAGGATATTAACAATGTTGCCAGACATTGATGTAAGGGATCCTTCGGGACGTGTCCGAGCTCTAAGTCGACATGCTGGTCTGGTCGAAGTGGATCATAACATCCCCCCTAAAAGGTGTGCGAATTTCACATGATAACCTCATGTGGCCGGTTAGCTGTTAAAGCCTAACAAATTCCAGAAAGACATAGACTATGATTGCCACCAACTATATATCTGAATTCCTCAAACTTGTTTCTAGCAAATGCGTGAATAACTGGTTGAGCTGTTACACAGTAACGAGTACTAACAGGTGGTGATTAAATTATATAATAATGTATGTGGTCTTATGAACCTATAACTGGGCAGGTTGTATCAGTGGCATAATCATAAAACAGCACAAATCAAAATGACTGTAACCACACATTTTATATGTAATAATTTGTGTTCTTGATTTTATAGAGCTGAAGAAGCCTCAGTATTGATATGGACTAAATAGAGTTACTAGATATTCTATTTAACTCTATTCTTTGTTTCATGGAGCTTAATTGATTATAGTATTATAATTAGTGCTAGAGCATCCATGCAATATCAAGTATTCATGACAGTTAGATGTAGTTTTATGGGACAAATGCAACTTTTAGAATAAATTACGAGTTTTATGTTAATCGCTGGTTGGTGTGCAGTGCGTTATGAATAGGCCTAATATTTGTGTTATTCTGGGTTTTTGTTTTTCTATAGGTATTGTCGATCGGGGCTGGAAATGATCCGCATGGCTGATGTATACATGGAAGAGAGGAACCTGCCGAGTGCATTCGTACTTTATTCCAAATACGTCACTCTGTTTGTTGAGAAATTTCCAAAGCATCCAGATTATAATCAGGTGATTATTTGCTAATCCATATAGTATTCTATGTTCGTATAATCTATAATTATTACCTAGATTCAAGGAAAACAGAATATTAAGAGTCTTGGCATGCAAACTTGATTTTCAGTAGGAAATACTAGTATTTATTTTGTGGGAGTCATGTGACATGCTCTGCACTGATTACAATGCAGTGTACTTCACAGACATATATTAAATATAAATAAATAAATAAATGTGCACATGTGTGTGTGCATGTGTAATATCTGATTATCTTTATGTTACTTTCACAAATTGTAATTTACATGCGGTATTAATTTAGTTTTTGCATTCAATAGGTGACAGCTGAAGAGAAGGAGCAAGTGAAAAAGAAATTACAAGAAGTCTTTCCAAAAGCAGAGAAGCTTAAACAGTCATTGTTAAAGATATACAATAAGGAGTTGGAGGTAATGAAGACATGTCCTAATATGTCATGATATTTATTAGCAATAATGCTAGACAAAACATACGTTGTTAGAGGATGCAATACTAAGGATAGTTAACAAGGCCGTACGCAGAACATTTTCTGTAGGGGGACAAAGGTACTCCCCATGCCCCCTGTGCCCTAAAGTTTCGCAATTTCACATTTCTTTATTTAAAGTGTAATATTTCTTTGATGATTTACGATAACCTTTTGTCACATTTCTATTTTATTTCTAAAAGTGTACAGTATTTGTCCCATTAAAAGGCATACTCTGAAAATCTCTAGGGGGGCAACTGCCCCTGCTGCCCCCCTGCTGCGTACGGCCCTGAAGTCTATATTTGATTAAATTTACCATTCATTTCATTAGAATAATGTAGAAGGAATTAGTAGAGAATAACAAAATAATCAGGCAACAATTAAACAATATTTTGTTTGCCCTCACCCGACCCAGGCTGAAAAGTGTGGGTAGGTAGGTTGGCTTTTTTTTAGGGGGGTCTTTTTACAAATTCAGCAATGGTGTCTACGTGCTCAGGTGTGCTTGTGTGGAGATACCTTTTATGTTTGCCTACAGATTTATATAATGTACATTGTACAGTGATACAATATACATATAAAATACTTTTAACAACTTGTGTTCATCAAAGCTAAATTGTGCATGATTTTATTTCCAGATCACACACGCACGCACCGCACGCACACATACACGTAATCTGGAAATAAAAGCATTAAAAATAAAAGGAACTTCAATTAAGAAATAATGAATATCTTAATTTTTAGCACATATTAGTTTTTGGAAAGGAAAATAAAGTTAATCTGTCTGAGTTAGATCCATAATTAAGTTATTTAATATCTTAATTATAATATAGCGATTTCCAATTCCAGGAAATTTTTTCTGTCGCGCTCTCATACCAGCAATGCCCGGCCACCCCCTACATATGTAATAATGAACATGGCCCTGGGACGCAGCTGAAAGTGAAACAATCAATAATGCACTCGCCCCTCCCCCCTCTCTACTTCAATCAGTGCCGCCCAGCCAGCAGGCACGTACGCAGCCAGGCTGTGCATAGCTCTAGTACTCTAGCCCGCGTACAGTTGCTGCAGGCCTGCCACATACAGAAACTTTTAAAAAAAAATCGGAAAGGTCAATAAAAATGTTTGAGTCGGCCCCTTTTTGGCGGGTCAGCCGGGTGAGGGCAAACAAACAACATTTTTATTATGGCCTCAGTTTGGTAAATTTTTTATTTCCTGTGCGGCGATTATCTAGTCGCCCCGCCGGACCAGCTGACACAAGCAAGCAGTCGCCCGGTCGATTTTCTAATCGCGACTGGGCGACCGCTAGTTTCTCACGCTGTAATTGTTCACACTTTGCTTAGTTTAGTAATATAGTAATAGTATATCTATAGGCCGAGACTATACGCACGGCGGCCGTGTGGATAAGATTCAATATGGCTAAAAGTGTAATATTTCTTTGATGATTTACGATAACCTTTTGTCACATTTCTATTTTATTTCTAAAAGTGTACAGTATTTGTCCCATTAAAAGGCATACTCTGAAAATCTCTAGGGGGGCAACTGCCCCTGCTGCCCCCCTGCTGCGTACGGCCCTGATAGTTAACCATACTGATTTCCTTACAAAAATTCATATCTTATGTGTTATAATTTCAGCCTATTGTGTAGCCAGGGAGTTGATATGTGTAAATGTCCATGTTTTAGAATGCGTGCGACATGCATACTAGTTGTATACGTGTTTTGTTGTATATGCCATTCAAATCATAATATTTCACATACATTCTAGCCTAGCAGTGGTGCTATATAGTTTGCTAATCTAAAGCTTGTGTCATTCTAACAATGAAAATAAAGGAATGGGAAGAGGAGCAGAAGCATGTGACGGCAGAGGAGAGGAGGCGTCAGGAACTGCTCACCAAACAGCAAGAGGAGAGGAAGGCCATGGAAGAGGAAAAGAGAAGGCAGCTAGAGAAAAATAAAAGGTAAGGGAGATTGGGGAATAGTGGCTCATATCATGTTGTCATTGAAACATTACCCACATCTTAGTGCACACCGTCTACACGCTATGCCGATGCACTGTATAATATCACTGGCAGTGTCAGCATCGTCCAGTTTTCACGAAATCGAGAGAACCGAGTATGTTCGATGTTTATATCAATTGGAGAAATAAATTGATTGTGAATCAAAACTCAAACAGGGAAGTAAAGGGTTCAAAGATGCATTGGTAAATTGGCACGTTATAAAATAGCACATAGATGGAACAAAACATACATGTATATATGCATAATGTGCTCACGTAAATTTCAACTGTATATTTAGCATATGTACATGTACGTACAGTATGAGTACCCACATTACACGTACACGCTATTTTGCTGTCTGACAACAGTGATTAGATGGATTTCTGTTTGGTTACAGCAATATAATCAGTCAGTTGCATGCAATTCAAACCCTGTTTACACATGCTGATACACATGCTATTACACCTGCTAATGTAGATATGTAGAGCATTCTAATTCCCAAAGAAAACTAGAATTGTGTAATCAATGTTAGTTCTATTTAAAATAAACCTACACACCAAGCGTTGTGTCTCCGTGTTATCGCTTTGCGTGTGTGCGTGACCATTTTCTCTCGTGCGTCAACAGGGCTGAAGAAGAGTGGGAGTGGCAGTTGTTGGTGGAGCAGGAGAAGCAGAGGCAGCTGCAAGCTCGCGAGGAGCTAGCAGACGTCGCCGCTGCCATCAGCCTATCCGAGATACAACCACAGCTGCCCGACGCCGCGCGAACGCCGTCAGCGCCACCTAGCATGCCGTCGCGCGACTCGAAGCCGCAGTTTGAGCCGCCGCCGTCCTACGACGTCTCGATCCTGCGTGACGACGCGTCGCCGCAGGCGGGTGTCGACCGCTCGACGAAGCCCGCGCACCTGACGAGCACGGCTGGCGACGGTGGCGCCCCCCTGCGCGGGCGGCGATCAGTAGCGGGAGCGTAGAAGAGCACGTAGGCGGGTGCGATGATGATTACCGCAGCATAATGATTACCGATACGAGTAAAAAAGCAGTAGCCTTATTATGAAAAAAACGTAGGAAGAGTAACCAGCAACCCGGTAGTCCCAGTGCCGTTCAACCAATCAGATGTAACAGTTTAAAACACGCATGTGTTCCAACGACGCCTTGTCCGTGTAAGTGGTGGAGTCGAGACGTGTCATGTAAGATTACACGAAAATAAATGTCTCTGGGCAAGGCCTTTAGTCTCCAAGTAACCAGTCGTGATTACAACCTAGTGCCCGTGAATCAGCTTGTTGCTGTCAGTTTGACATGTGTTCGCGAGAAAGGATAATCGTTAATTTAATCTTGAGATTATAATTTGGTTATATTAAAAATCCTTACCGATCTTATCTTAATCTAGTAGACACACTACTATGATAATATGTATGTTAATCAGACATAAAACACATTATGTTAATGAAAACTAAGAAAATGAAATTAAGAAAAAACACCGAAGAACCTTGGTTGCTAAAAGTAAAGGCTACACTAGTAAATTACGGGACCAGACCACCTTCCTAGCACGGCCCAGGCATCGGAATCCCGGTCTTAAGCGCCATGAGATTATGATATAAAGAGGCTTAGGAAAACAGAGCACGATAAAGTAAAGCGAGTGCCGATGTGATTGATTAAACCAACGCCCACACACTACATTAAGGATAATATGACCGAGGTAAAGCGTAGACTAAAATAGAAAAAAAAAGAGTAGAAAGACCATAAAAAAACAACTTAAGACACACCCCATGCACGGTATCCAGGCGTTAGCGCAGCTCGAACACATGTCCAAGACATAAAACTCAAAGAGGCCGACGCAATAGTATCTACCTGCCTTAACTTCGGTATCGGATACGAAGTACCCGGTGCGGTTACAGCGTGTAAGGCCGTAGAACATGTCTCGATTTATGTGTGTAGTATTCTTAGATATTCAATCAATGTTAGCTGTATATTATATACTCACATATATATGTTAATGTATACATACGTATGCTAATGACTAGATAATATGAAAACACGGCGTAGCAAGGGCTCTCTCAGTGGGCCCCCCCTGTCGGCACCTACTGGGAAACGATGCATCAGTTAGCAGGTAAGTCGTTAGAAGACCAGCCGGGAGGCTGCGAAGTTACTGAATAGAGTACTCGCCATATTATAATGCCAAATAGAAACTGGGCGCAGTATTAACATAGCGATAGTAAGTTAAGAAAATAAAGTAGAAAGCACCTACAGCTACCACCCCGGCTCCAATTTTATCCAGGGCGGTCAACCATCCAAGAGTATAACCGGGCCCCGACGCTGCTGCTAACTTCTGGGTGTAATCGAACTACAAGAGAAACGTGTTTCAGCCCGTGGTTGCGCGTGAGACATTACGTACTTGATGTGGTGTTCTTTTAGAGCTATAGCATAGTTAAGTATATTATTATACACAACAGTCATATAAATGCGTAGTACATAACATATTTTGAATGACTCGATAAATAGATGAAACAAAAACGTCGTGCAGGGCTTTACCGGTGGCGCCCCCTTAGCAGCTGTGCTAGTCCGGCGAGAGTAGCGGGCGGTAGAAAGTAGTCACGCTACAGGCAGTACCGATGTTATGTACCGCAGCATAATGATTAATCCGAGTAACATAAATTCGTAGCTATCAGTTACTAGTAAATAAGGTCAGAAGAACTGCTCACAGCCACGGTATGTCCAGCGGAACCAATCCAAGTCTTAAATCGGGCCCGGACGCCTGCTGCTGTACTTCCTCCGTTGCTCCCGTACAGTAAGACCCGGAATTGCCACCTATTTAGTTCATGTAGTTATGGCGTTAATACCAATTGTACCTTTTTGCATTAAGCCTGGTTGTTTTTTTTCTTAAGGAAAGCTTATCAGTGCGGGGATATGTGTACTCATTCATTTATTATACCACCCACCATTACTATAATGTATTGCTATCACAATTTTATTAATGACTAGAAAATAATTGGAAAACACCCACGGGATGCAAGAGGAGCTAACCCAAGTTGCGCCGCCCCGCCCCTGCGGCGGCCCGCGCATCCCTTAAGTAGGCCTCCAATGGACACGGACTGTAGAACTAGAGGCCCAACGTGAGCGCTGGTGGTGCCAGAGTCGGATGCATTACCGCGCAGCAGTAAATGAATAACTGAGTAATACAAGTCCGCGGTACTGCCTTAAAGCTGAGAACAAAAACTGTCGTAAGAGCCTCAAAGCACCCCGCTTCATTCCCAGGCGGTCAACCATCTAAGCTAACTAACCGGGCCCGACGCTGCTGCTAACTTCGTGATCGAACGAGAACCGGTGCTTTCAAGCTGGTATGGCCTAGACAGCCACTCACTTGTGTGTGTTTCTTAGAGACTATTATGCATATGTTAAGCTGCGATATTCACTATCAACACACA
>NW_014578223.1:63775-71091 GCF_000485595.1 Priapulus caudatus
CCCTCTCTCTCTCTCCCTCCCCCCTCTCTCTCTCTCTCTCTCTCTCTCCCCCCCTCTCTCTCTCACTCTCTCTATGCGAGTACATACTTGGCGGTGTCTGCGAGTGACTCGTTCACGCCCAGGTGGATGTCGTCGGTCGTCAGGAACGCCGCGTGTCCGCCAAGCAGCGAGAAACCTGCGCAGCGGAGAGAGCGATCGCGTCAGACAGGTGGCGCCACGCGTCACCGATGTCGTCAACAAACTCCGGTTATGAATGGCTACCGCTGGGTCGTGGTGGGTGTTGGGGCAGGTGGGCAGGGGGAGCCGAATTATGTTTTTTTGGAGGGGAAGGAAAGCGTTGCTTTGGGTTTACTTGGAAATTTCAAGGCACCACTGCAAGTTGGAGGGGCAGCAAGGCACGCATTACCTTCAAGTGGGGTTACCAAAGAAACTTATTTCTTAGCAATAGTTTTTATGTTGGGGTAGGGTTAGGACCACCTGGACAGGGACCAAACCACAGGAGGACAACCTCGGCTAGTAAGGAGGGACAGCTGACAAGGAAGGAAACCATGACAAGTAAAATTAAGGACAACAACCAGAGCAAGCAAGGAGGGAAACCATGACAAGTAAGGACAACAACCAGAGCAAGCAAGGAGGGAAATCACGATACCTGCCGTCAATGCGGCGACAAAAATCGAACGCTGCCGGCGAATGCCTGTGAATTAGGAGTGGCAACTTTTTTTACGCGAGGGCAAAGTAAAATGCAGGTAGAATTAATTTTCTTTCCGACCGCTAGGAGGCGCACCTGTCTCGGTGGAGAGTCGAGTTCTGGTGCTTCGCTTCTCGAATATCATGCCGAGATTTTTGCCGACCAACGGCTGAAAGACCTGCAAAAATAAGCGTCAGTGTGGCGTGAATATTTGCCTTGGTTATCAAAGCCGCAGCGTATGTGTGTGTGTGTGTGTGTGTGTGAGTGTGCGTGTGCGTGTGTATACATGCGTGTATGTGCAAAGCAATCGAGTGCAGTCATTGCCCCCCCTTCTGACCCCACTTCACACTTATGTAACATGGGGTATATAACAGAATTATATATATTATAACATTAATATAGGTGGCACCACGTACACGCTTATATCATTACAGACTCCCAGCAACGAAAATGACAATTACTTTTACGTAAATTCTACATCCGCTAATTGGTTATTACGCCATTATGTTAATGTGCATGCGCAAATTGCAGCGATGGAAAAAGAACGTACTGTGTGCAAACACGAAAAATACACACTCTGAGCAAATTTTAGGCTTTTTCTGCTGCTGCAATCAACCCACAGCGCTGATCTATCTTATCCATCTGATCAACTTTTTGTCTCTTTCCGTCTTTGATATATAGTCCCTTGGACTTTGCAGACTATAGTATTTACGAGGTTACAATTAGATTTACTCGATCCATACCTCCTTGTTGTCTTTGATTCGAGTCTTCAGGTCCTTTGCCGTCCACAGTAGCTGCTCCAGTTCTGCGGTTTCAAAGTCCTTCAGCGAGAGAAAATCTCGTCCTTTCAGTGACGCGCTGCAACGCGAAATTAAAAGTAAGTGCGAAAATAAACTAACGACTATATATAGTATATAGTCATACGTATCCTTGAGTAATTGTCAAGAATGACAGATCGACGTAACCATATAGATATGTAGATATGTATCTTGCACTGATGATTTTTGCGGAATCAACCATCACCATGCATTCACTGTTTCACGTGACGTAGTGAGAAGTGTGAATTAAGCTGCAACGTAAAATGCAGAGGTCCCAAGTTGGGAAAGTCCAAGAAAGGGAGCCAGCAATCCAAGAAAGGGAGCCAGCATTAGCCCAGCAATCCAAGAAAGGAAGCCAGCATTAGCCCAGCAATCCAAGAAAGGGAGACAGGTCCATCGCCGTTTTTTCGCAGTGCGTAAAAACAGGAAAAAAGTTGTGGCGGGCTGCGATATTTGTTTGTCGCAGCACACCAGCATTTTTTATAAAGTATACATGTAAAATCATCGTTGAAGGTCATGGTCATCCCTAGTCAGGCTAGTGCTGTATATTGTAAATGCCATGGCATCTGTGCTGGCTATGGTACGGCCCACCCCAAAACCCTCGACTGTCATTGTTTAAATGGTACGTGTGCATACGTTATACGTACGTGTGTGGTACGTATGCGTACGTTGTACGTATATGGTACGTGTGCATACGTTATACGTACGTGTATGGTACATATGCGCATGTTATACGTACGTGTGTTTGTGTACGTGGGTGTGCACTTGACAGTGAGGCCACGTGTGAGAGCAGCCATATACCTGTGTGTGTGTGTATATATATATTATGTACTCTCTATAAATATGTTACAAATACGAATTTGAAATGAGTTATAAATCTGGTTAGGTGTGGCTTATTTGTCATGATTATTGCAGGGAATACAGTTGTGCATTCAGATAACGGACGTCACTGTACATTTCTTTATGCCAAATGTTTCTATTTTTAAATAAAGGTTACCTTATATGTTAATCACAGACTGCATGCACTCACTGTTGATGATTGCTTGAAGTGCAGAGTGTGATACTGCAGGATATGTAAATTTAATCACGTTTGCACTCCCATGCACCCATTAAAATGAGCATATGTTACGTACATAAAATGTGAGGAATTTTTGTCCAAAAATTTGTAGATGTTTAATTATTTTTATCTACCTATATATAGATCAATTGCCAATCATCGATTCATAGTGGTCAATATACATTGGCTATTGTTTGTTCCCAACTATCTTGAATTATTTTTCCCCTTTCTGTACTAAATTATTATATTAGTTAAAATAATGAAAGATAGATGACAGTTAGCAACAATGGTGACAAAATTGTAAGTAACACATCATTCGACTAATATTAAAATAATTTGTATCATCAAATCATATAGTTACAATTTTTATTTATTATTCTAAATTGGTTAGCATGATTATTATTGGTAGATATCGTTTTCGTAGTGTCACATTTATAATAGTCATAAATGCGTCCATAATTAGCACTACTAGCTATTATCTAATAATAGCTTATGCTCTAAAAAATAATGAGTCACGATTTTGGTTCAGTTTTTCAGCTGCTTTCTGTAGACATGGACTCCATCGATTTTCACCATTATATGATCAATATACACTTAATGTTATATAATATCGATAACTCCGCTGATGCCAATTAGTGCAGGCAACTGATTTTTTACTATGTGCTATATGATAATAGACTAATTTTTCGAAATAGTGCTGGCTAGCAGCAGCACAGTTCTTTAAATATCAAGTTGGTCTCGCACGATGACTCTATATGAAGTAGTGAACATTAAGGTTCTCTACATAAACTTTCCTGTCAGACTATCATCCTGTGTGACCCAGACCGTGCGATTTGATAGCTAATGTGATAAGTATTTGATTCCTGTTGAAGCCTAGATATAGATTATATTCTAAGTTGACAATCGAATGTGTATCACAGATAACAATGGGTGCTATAGTCTGCCTGTATTACATTTAATGAGCCATCTGTCACTACACACCCATGGTAAAGTCTACAACAGTTGTGTCAGGAGTGCCATGCTGTACGCCAGTGAATGTTGGCCTTTGAGGAAGAATCTGGAAGAATGACATGCTGCGTCTAGGGAGGAATGAGCGTGTGATGCTGAGATGGATGTGTGGTGTGAAGCCAGAGGACAGAGTCAGCTCCGGTATCCTGCGTGAGAGGCTTAAGATTGAAGATCTGGAATCCACCCTTAGACGTAGGCGTCTGCGATGGTATGGCCATGTACAGCGGAGCAGCTCATGGATAAACACAGTCACCAGCCTCCCATGTAGATGGATGGCAAAGAAAAGGAAGACCCAGAAAGTCGTGGAAAGAGCTTGTTAAGGAGGATCTGAGAGTGTGGAACCTCACAGATGAGGACACCCTAGACAGGGTTAAGTGGAAGAATGTTCTAAGAACCACCACGCAACGTCCAACATGCTAGAATGTGGAACGTGGACGTTAAACGGATATGATGATGATGACGACAAGTAAAACACGTTATATACAAAGATCTACATATAAACATAATACATAATACAATACACAATTATACGGACTCCGCACAACTATTACGAAGGAATGGCTACGGGTGGATATGTGATCTGTATCAGGCTTCCCTGTCCATTGTCCATTGACAGTATAACATGCGTGGTGAGCTACTGGCTTTGAGCCGAAACTACATGGTCTACTGTTCACTTGTGACAAAATAACAACAATAACAAAGTGTTTTTGTTTTACGATACTTCACTAAAAGATTTAATTGAAAGCACAAGTTGTTTCACAATTCCAGTTTTAACACTGCTTTTCTAAGGTCTTTGCCTTAGTTACATAGCTTCTATTTCTAACGGCTACGTATACATATGGCACTAACAGTAGAACTGCTATTACAACGGCTTTCAAACACGAACCAATCCTAATAGTGTTTACATATAAAATCTACTGTTCTTTAACTTTACAACACGCCTTGCGCTAGGAATTACAATACGTCATGGAACGATCGATTTAGAATGTTGAAACAAAGTTATGCTTTTACAATCACTTTTACTCATCAGATAGACAAAATGTACATTATATACACCAATAATACATCTAGAACACATTACAGATAATAATACTGAATCCATTAATGTAGCGGCGACGGTGGCGCCGCATGGCGGCACGTGCCGACCTTGAAGTAGCCCTTCGCGTAGAGGAGGCCGTCGAAGTCGCGCTGGAACCTCACCGTCACCGTCATGGCGTCCCGCTGCATGTCGCACGCGACGGAGATGTCTGAAAAACGATCGAGGCGAACTCGGTTACGAGGTTTATCAGTTATCAGCACTGGCGGCCACAGGTCTTAAGAAAGTTGAAGCACAGAAGGATAAAATCCTCAGACAGTGATAATAAAAAGCAAGCGCCGTAGGCGCGCTGCATGGTAGGGGGGTCTGGGGGCATGCCACCCTTGAAAACTTTTGAATGGTAGACGTCTGGAGATGCAATCTGGTGAGTCTTGCGAGAGAGATTTAGGAACAAAATTAATATACTGCAAGCACTGTGCTTCCAGTGCTTCTATCTGCAGGCGCCACTGGTTACCAGTTATACTAGTTATCAGTTATTAGTTAGTAGTACACAGGGGGACGGTGTGACACACGCACGCACGCTCGCACATACACAGTTTACACACACACGCACGCACGCATGCACGCACACACAGGTACGTACTCACGACGTCGTTAGCCGGCTCCGTCATCGACGGCAGGTACATGTGAGGGATGAAGCTCCGTGCGGGCTTCCACGCATGACGTCGCTCAGACGGCGGCGGCAGCGCGGCATCGCCACGGCGACCGGTCGGTGGGAGACTCGTGACCTCCTCCTCTTCCGATCCGGATGCTGCTCTTGTTTCTGATTCTGCTTCAGCTTCCGCTCTCGTTTCCGATTCCTCGTCCGCTTCAAATGTTGTTCCCGATTTCTCGTCCGCTTCCACTTCTGCTTCCGATTCCAATCTGGCTTCTGTTTCCGTTTCTGATTCTGGTTTCTCCCTCGCGGTGGCGCCTCCGTTGTCGTCCGGCTCGCGGATTCTGACCGCGTTGGTCACCGGCGCCACCTGCGGGTTGAGCAGCTCGAGGAACCGCGGCGTGCCCGCCGGCGCCACCTGCTGGCTGAGCGACTGGAGTGAGCGCGGCGCGCCCGTCGGCGCCACCTGTTGGCCGAGCGGCTGGAGGGACCGCGGCGTGCCCGCCGGCGCCACCTGCTGGCCGACAGACTCCTGGAGTGACCTCGGCGCGCCCGCTGGCCTGTGGATGGGGCCGCGCCGTGGGTAAGCCCTGAAGTGAAGCGGCCGCCCGACGCGCGCGCCCTCCGCCACCACCTGGTGGACGACGCGTGCGCTCTCCAGCGCCACCCGGTGGCCGGAGTCTGCGACGGCGGATCCCGGGGCATCGTCGAGTCCCTGCGCTGCTGCGGCAGCCAGGCAGACAAATGCCATAGCCTGCGAACAATGGAAGACAGATTGGCAGCAGTCTTCGCCTTTTCACGAGAGTCGATCGGGCCAAGCCCCGTAAACAGCCCCTTCTCCGGTGTCCATGGGGCTTTTTTTCCGACCCCATCACATTTCGAGATTCGGAGAATCGTAAAAGAAAATCAGCCCCGTCTAGAGAAAATCGGCCCCGTCTAGAGAAAATCGGCCCCATCTAGAGAAAATCAGCGCTATCGAGTTAATGACGGGGCTTTTTTTTTAGGCCCCCGTGGTTTCCTCAAACGGCGAAGCCTGAGTGCCAGACTTATTATTACAGGTGCAGTTAGCTCTGGATCTAGAAGCTTCTCTAAGGTACGCGAGTGTTGGTAACGCATAATCAAATCTATAATTAAACTACCTGTTTAATTAGCACTTACTATTCCAAATCTATAATTATAAATAATCTAACATTATAAACGATAATCTATAACTCCAAACCTATAATTAAACTTCCTGTATAATTAGCGCTTACTATTCCAAATCTATAATTATAAATAATCTAACATTATAAACGATAATCTATAAAGAGACGTGCGGCGTGCTCGCGGGCCGGCTGTCGCGCGGCCGCTTTCTCGTCACGCACCTGCTCGTGCCGCAGCAGCGCGGCACGCCGGACTCGTGCGCGACCGAGAACGAGGAGGACATCTTCGCGTGCCAGGACCGGCACGACCTGATCACGCTCGGCTGGATCCACACGCACCCGACGCAGACGAGCTTCCTGTCGAGCGTCGACCTGCACACGCACTGCGGCTACCAGCTGATGCTGCCCGAGGCGGTCGCCGTCGTCTGCGCCCCCAAGTACGGCGAGACGGGCGTCTTCTCGCTGACGCCCGACCACGGCCTGAGCTTCATCGCCAACTGCAGGGAGCAGGGCTTCCACCCGCACCCGTCCGAGCCGCCGCTGTTCGAGGAGAGCGCGCACGTGACGGTCGATCCGACCGCCGAGGCGACGATCGTGGATCTGCGAAAGTGAACGGACGACGCGGCAACGTGATTACGCCGTACGTACGTGTATGGTATGTATGCGTACATTATACGTACGTGTGTGGTACATATGCGTACGTTATAAG
Organism: Priapulus caudatus; assembly: GCF_000485595.1. Lineage (NCBI taxonomy): Eukaryota > Metazoa > Priapulida > Priapulimorpha > Priapulimorphida > Priapulidae > Priapulus > Priapulus caudatus. The sequence continues at coordinate 70,889 of NW_014578223.1, forward strand.
TACGTGTGTGGTACGTATGCGTACGTTATACGTACGTGTGTGGTACGTATGCATACGTTATACGTACGTGTGCGGTACGTATGCATACGTGTATGGTACGTGTGCATACGTTATACGTACGTGTGTGGTACGTATGCGTACGTGTACATGGTACGTGTGCATACGTTATACGTACGTGTGTGGTACGTATGCGTACGTGTACA
>NW_014578223.1:72929-76706 GCF_000485595.1 Priapulus caudatus
AGAACACATTACAGATAATAATACTGAATCCATTAGTGATTCCTTGCAGATTTGATAAATAACGAAGGCTGAAATGACATGGGCAAGATCCCACATACATACACAGAGAGCACACGAGAATTTTCGAGCTATTCAAATAGGAGTATGTACATTAATACTACCGCACCAACAACCACGATTCACAATGATGAGCGTGAGAATTATGTACGTTTTGCTATTTGTTGTTTACCTCCACAGGATGTTAACATGCTATTATATGTGAGTATCTGTCTATGCATCACTGAATTGTTAAAATATAAGCTATTACTATTTACGACAACGTGAGCACATTAAGCACTATATTTCACATTGCTTTAGCTTGCCAGTTAGTTTGACGCACTACTTCCTTTCACACTTGAATGCAAATGCTTCCAGATAGATGGACGTCGGGATGGGAAATCTACCTATATTTACAGAGTAAATTTGGAGATTTCCCTTCATATACAGACAAAGAAAAAAATTGGAGCTCTTCCTCTGTATATAGAGACCAGAAATTGTCACCATGTTGTGAACACAAAAATGTGAATTACAGCTAAGCTGCTTCTAGATAATGGCCTGATACAAGTTAGGAAAAATAAGGCACAATTTTTAACGATTACTAATTTTTACTTCAAAAAGAGATGCAGTCTGCATTCAATATTCTAGTACATTAGTTCTGGCATTAGATTAGACAAATACATCAAGCACCCACTGATTAAATCAGACAAGACACTATATGTTGAGGGCAAAAAATAACACAAGCTCCACAATTAAAGCGTACATTATTTCTTTATATAGGGGCCTCTCTCCTGTCAGTAAATTTAATAATTCTATGGCATCACTGAGAATCAACTCATTCACTATAACGCTTCACACGTGTAGTCATGGATTGAAACTAAAAGAAATTTGCGACTTTTGCCCTGGAAAAGTTAGTCAAAATCTCCTTTTCTGTACAAGTTTGCGATTTTCCAGATAAACAATGAGCATGGCGTATACCACTTATTTCTAGCCACAGGTTCTACACTAGGGGTTCTTTCAGCAAGGTTAGAGAGCGTAACGGTGAAATACTGACTGAATAGATAATAAACAAACTGTTTCCCACCGTAAAATTGCCTAGTTAACTCGATTTTTCGGGCAGACCTTGTCCCGGAAAAATGGAAACATGTTAATTTCGACTCCTGCTTGCTATATATAGATGTGAGATGCACGTACACTACTTTTACATCTGATTCACTGTCCCAACCCAAACTGTAACCTCTCCCATTACAGCCAGTCTAGATTACCAGTGGATATTACATGAGCAAACAGAAATCATGAGAAACACAATATGAGGTGCCTATCACCGTCGATTGCTATTAAGACAGTAAGATGGGAATACAGCTGATCGATCTATCTTCAACGAAATCTGGTTGTGAATGACAGCAGAAGCGACGTCATCAAGATATGCGTGTACAGTCAAAGCTGTAAATATGGGTCACCCAAGGGAAATGTCAAGTGTCTTTTATAGACAAGTGTTTGTTGTATCGAGGTGAGCATTTACACAGGGTTGACTGTACATGGGACTCTGCAGACTGTCTGGTGAGGTCAACGTCAGCTTTATCAGGAAAATTGGGAATTGTCAATTTATAGCAAAATAACTTGGCAACTAGTTTTCACTCACTAGCTAAAATTCAGTGAGTTGAATCAGGTGTATTCCCAGTGTATGCCTCATTGGAAATTCTGTACAATAGCTTTGACATTTGTAACCACCTGTGGAAGCCTAGCCATACTTGCAACAAGCATTCGTCTTTTTCGCCTGAAACGAAAAACAAGTACAAATAACAATAGCAGATTAAAGACACATGTTGATTGCAGCAAGAATTCTGATTAAGTTTCGCTTATAAAAATAAAGTGAATGTGTATTTGCGACATGGTTAAATGCAACAAATCGACTTGGTAAATTAGCCAATCACACTTTATTACAGTATATAAATACAAATGCATATCTGTATGGCACCACACCACTACTGAGAAAACTAGCAAAGGCATAACAAGACACTTGTAAACTGTTACAAAGCGTATGTTGGTAAACATGAACACTGTTTAGTGTAGCAACATCTTTTTTCCTGTAACATCACTTCAAGAGTCTGATTACATAACAAAACTTTAAATACCACATTTATAACCAGTTCCACCTACAGATAGAACCACATTCTCAATATTCACATAGTTTACAGCCTGGCATTATCACATTATACATGTTAGAAATTACATATCACAGAAGGCTATAAATGTGACAGTGATAGTGAAAATTGAACGCACCGTCTTATAGAAAGCCTTGGATTGCATGCCCAGCTCATCAGACTTGGCCACTAGGTCGTCTAGCTTCTCCCCTCTGTCTAACACAGCTTGAATGGTGTTATGCTGTAAATACACACGTAACACAACGTGACCACACATATCACAGGTACAGGGTGACCCAAAAAAAATGCAACCCAAACAAGTGTTAATAACTTTTTTGATATTGATGTTAACCCTTTATAGTCAGGCTAGTGCTGTATATTGTAAATGACATGGCATCTGTGCTGGCTATGGTACGGCCCACCCCAAAACCCTCGACTGTCATTGTTTACTCACGTGGACTGACGTCTGGACGGACTGGCTTGGAAAAGCGCTCCTGCATTTTTCCCAACCAAAAAATGCAGCTTGGCAAACGATCGAAGTTTACAAGGAATTTGACTGATCATTTCTTTCTCGTGTAACTTGCTATAGCAAGGGGGACACCAACAGCTTGCTGACTAGGTGCGCTCAGATGACAACTTGTACTTATACAAGTTTGTTAACTGTAATAATACGGTAACCGTTGTAGTTGAAAACTTGCCGAGCACTTCACTACACTTCACCCTTTAACCACCCTTCACCCTTTCACCACTTCACCCTAGGTAGATAGTGTAGTGAAGCGGAACATACCGCCTGTATCATACAGCCAGGTTAGCCGAGCAACATGTGTCAAGTGTAAATATTGTAAATAGCACCATGTGACGCCATTTCCCTTGCTGTGCGCGCCATCTATTGAGCTCTTTATTTAACAGCAATCCTTTCCTTGTTATTATAATTACTTATGATTGTTATGTAATTGCTACTATATGATTATACTAATTAAAAATACTTCAATTAAATATGAGTATTAACAATTGTTTCATAAACTTGTAACAAAACAGATTTTCTATCATTCCACCAATTTTTTATTAAGAATTATATGTTACACACTTCAAAGAATTTTTACCTACTTATATAAGCTAATATAAGCTATTTGTCATTATTATCCCTTGATAGTGTCTACGTAACCAGTATATACTTTTAGTGCACTCGTATGGAAAACATATTTTCTAAATACAGTGGATATTTGTGATTATAGGTATTTATTTGCTCTTTAAATACAATGTAACACTTCAGTTTTTACAATGCAGTTTTTACAATGCAACATGTTCAGTTTTTACACACTGATACTTACAACTTTAAATTACTTAATTACTTAATTATTTAAAACAACAAATGTGAATTAAATTATTTTGAACGTCCTCCTTTTTTTTCATTTTTAGTAACATAATGTAATGTATATAAATGCCACCAATGCTTGTGGCACTGATAGTAACAAAGTGTCTCGTTGATTCACCCATCTGCTTGTCTTTTATAAAAAAAAAAAACTATAATATTTGTCTTTTATATTTTCTCAATATCCAATGGCTTGATCACGGCAGCATGAGCATTTTTGCCTAG
>NW_014578223.1:83106-90165 GCF_000485595.1 Priapulus caudatus
CTCCAAACCTATAATTAAACTTCCTGTATAATTAGCGCTTACTATTCCAAATCTATAATTATAAATAATCTAACATTATAAACGATAATCTATAATTCCAAATCTATAATGCAACTTCCTGTATAATTAGTGATTACTGTGCTACTTGCTTACCATTAGGAAGGCAAAGGCCAACTGCATCGCAAAACTCGATCCTGGTCAATCCTCGCTCAATACACGAATATCTTGTTCGGCTGGAAAATACCGTGACATCAGAAGCAATTATTCCCAATTGATTACACAACTGCATGGCTATCGCATTTTCTATATCAATATCAATATCAAATGTCAATATCAAATCACTTTATTTTCACGTATACAATTGACATTTAAGAAAAAGGTATAACATGAAACAAAATAAATAGAAGTGATGGAGGGCGGAATGAGAATACAGTCTAAATTCTTCCCGTACATGTACTGCGTGCACTGCAGGCCATCCGATCTCAATGCAGAGGGGTCTATCAATACAAAACGTGGGGTTAACCGCCCTCCAGTCTGTAACGCATGTTGGTCCGTCGTGCCTTCAAAGCTGAAGCTAATTTGCAACCTCCGATAAAATCCCCCGACAGTTATATAGAGGTCAATTATTCCTAAAAATCCAAATCCCTAAATCCAAAAAAATTCTAAAACCCCCAAAAAACCTAAAAAACGGGAAATAGGAAAAGGTAATGGTAGGGGGGAGGGGTAGGGTAGGGGAATAGGTTAATCCTATGTATTTCCTAATTTCGGCTTAATTTTGCCAAAACGACATGCCTTAATTTTCCGGCTGTGCTTACTTTTGAAAATCCCAGCTGTGCTTTCATCACATCTCGGTTTGTGTAAGTTTCCGAACAGATAGAGTTCACCTGTATACTGGGGTCGCTTGAAACGAGTAATCGACCCCAAATCGGTACACCCCCCTTCCCGGGCCCTCCCCCATCCGTCTGTAAGTTACGCGCCTTCTAAAATTTTTGCGGAAACTTGCTTCTTACGTGCGTGCAAGATGAATAAAAATACATGTATAATCATAAATAAAATGCCTTAATCTTGAATTCTGAGCAATTACTTTACAGTGAGTGAATGTTAACCTAGTTTAGCATTGATGGTGTAAATTGTGAGGTGTGACCGTGGTGTTATCGCAATCTGTTCGCATGTTGTTAACGCAGACACTAATTTATCGTGCATCTTTACTTTAGCCTATATCTTCTTTGCCGCTTGCAAAAAAACACGATTTCTGTGTGTGAGAGTTATGTACCTATATGAGTTTAAATCGCAACGTCGTGTATAGGCCTACGTTGTACGTCATAATTAAGGAAGGACATTGATTTCACACTCGCAATCTTGTCCTTGCAATCTGTCTCAATGTCGCGATATAATTTACTTTCGCTTGCATCATTTGCATTGCTATAAATAATACCGGTACTAAATAAATGAGCAGTTTTTACTCAGATTAGAGGACCGATTCGGAAATGTTTGATATATTATAAAGCTCAGTATTTGACAATTTGTTGCTCCAAGCCTAATTTAGTAAATTATCTCGACAATGCCAGCACCTACCTAGCCTAGGACGTGGTTCGGCTAGTAGTCAGCCTATCGTAGCTCACTAGCTGTACCGTACACTGAACTTACATGCACCTTCCTTATCCACGTCAATGAAATAGCTTAGGTTTTCGTGTATTAGTATAAAACACGTTATACTACAATAAAACCCTTCCTTTCCCGAGATAAACGAATGAAATAAGGTAAGAGCAGGGAACGAAAACGAGGCCAAGCAAGGCAACTGACGTAGTCACGACAAACGATGTCTATACTATAGTACTGTTAAATTTCAGCCAGAGAACGAGTGGTTGCCGTTCCTCAGTAAAACACTAATCAACGAATTAATAAACGTCGTAATCTTTATAAGCACTATTAATCAGCGTAAATATTGAAACACGTACATACTGTCTGCTTAGGTGTCAACAGAGCATGTCAATCGGAATGGAAATGGCCGCCACCCACTATCGTAGTTAGCTACGCGACCGGTTACCGCTCGGCAAGGATCAGTCGCTAAACGACCGGTCCTCAGTAAAACTGCTGTATGAGGTTAAGATGTGCATTGATTATTATTATTACACGTTGCTACTAGTTCTGCTGGCGATGCCACAGTAAACCATGTATACACGTGTTGCTATATTCTAGAAAATCAATATGACCTTTAGGAATTCATAGACAGCTCAGCTTTTAGTGTACGAGTGTGGCTCAAGGAAAGACGCAATGTCGATCCAATTCGACTTACTTTAGCTGATAGGGGTCTATGTCTCCCTGACTTCTAGCCGTTTGACCTGGCTCGTTCAGATCTTTCTGACTAACCCTAACCCTCGGTAACTATCTGATATTGTTAGGGTTAGGGTTAGTCAGAAAGATCTGAACGAGCCAGGTCAAACAGAGGTCAGGGAGACATAGACCCTATCAGCCTTACTTTATCTTTGATAAGTATGAATTACATTTTAGAGGTATCATAAAAATTAATTAACAATGCTGATAAATTTATTAAATTATAGACAGGCGAGGTAAAATCAACCTAAAGTTAAAAAAAGTCTATGGAAAATACTCCCTAACACAAGTCCGACTGTAATACTATCGGTGCGTCACAGGCGTAACAATGAGGGGAGATTTTTGCTAATGACAATAAATAAGCTAGCAAATGTTAGGATGCAATTATTTTTTCCACTATTCTTTCTCTAAGTTTGTTTATGCTATTTCCATAACTGTAAACAGTAAACAAGGGGAAAACATGTATGAAAAAGGCGATATTTCCGTGTGAGAGAAATCCATTTTATTAACAACACGGTTGCATACATGTAAAAAAAAGTCAGATTAGCTGCATGCACACGACACTCGGCATTCAAACGAGACGCGCCCACTCCAACCAATAAGCGCAACTGTCAGTCCGATCTAAGTTTCAAGAATTATCATGTAAAAGTAATTTAAAGAGGTGAATAGTTGCCAATCAGATTAGAATCAAGAGTTTTTCAAGATGCTTTGGACTCTTCGACAGAAATCATGGTCCGTGGAAACGTACTTTTTGACCAAATCGTTCAAAACTGTACAAGCACGTTTCAAGAGGAAATTCAATTGCCACACCTATCCAAACAAAGGACTCATTCTAAGATGGGTACAGAAGTTCAGGGTGCATGTAACTGTCAAGAACCTCAATGCCAAAGGGAATACTCCCACACACTCAGGGAGACAAAGGCGTGCAAGGACAGAGGAGAACATCACCTCAGTCAGGACCTCGGTTGGCCGCAGTCCAAAGAAGTCGTTACGTTGGCGCAGCCAACAATTGGGCATTCCGAGGGAGTCTCTGAGGAGAATTATCTGGGTCAGCTTATGCTAATCCTAAATCAAAATTCTCCTCAGAGACTCCCTCGGAATGCCCAATTGTTGGCTGCGCCAATGTAACGACTTCTGTACCCATCTTAGAATGAGTCCTTTGTTTGGATAGGTGCGGCAATTAAATTCCCTCTTGAAACGTGCTTGTACAGTTTTGAACGATTTGGTCGAAAAGTACGTTTCCACGGACCATGATTTCTGTCGAAGAGTCCAATGCATCTTGAAAAACTCTGTGATTCTATTCTGATTGGCAACTATTCACCTCGTTAAATCTGAAAAATGAAAGGGTTAACATCAATATCAAAAAAGTTATTAACACTTGTTTGGGTTGCATTTTTTTGGGGTCACCCTGTAAATACCAATTCGTGACAGAGAAATGCCTATACACTGCAGGTATGAATGGCAGATATATAGATAATTTTGGTATAATGATATCCCTTGCTGCAATAACCAAGGTTATGTAAATTCACCCATACAAAATTTGTTCATTTATTACCACTACACTAGTAATACGAAACAATATATACGAAATTAATGGTGTTTTTTTTTACCCCAAAATCAGGTGAACTCAACCCCTGTCAATGACATTAAGGTAGTTATACTGCTTCCTGTCCTTTTGAGTGAGCAACTACACATGAAATTTCCGTGTACCTGCAATCAGTGCCCTGCACCCAGCATGCTGTACAGGGTACTAATGCTCATAGGGTCTATGTCCCCCAGGGTACTGCCGGAACGTACTCTGGGTACGGTCTGGTATACCGGAACGTACCCTGGTCACTATTTGATATGGTTAGGGTTAGGATTAAGGTTAGGGTTCGGGTTCGGGTTAGGGAGTAGGCGTAGGCGACTCACTAGACTCGTTACTGGAATAGGTGAGGTACGGTCCGGCATATTAGATAGTACCAGGGTACGTTCCGGTATACCGGACCGTACCCAGGGTATGTTCCGGCAGTACCCCGGGGGACATAGACCCTCTCAGCGGTACTAATGCGTTTTCTGAACTACTTCTATGTTGCGTCATTGAATTGCACAATTAGGCGATTCATCCCCGATTGCTAACTGAAGTCTATTACACGTGCCATGTTACCAACATAACACGCTTACCATTATGACTTTTGTCTCATCTAAATCTGCTTGTATTTTCATCATAGCATCTGCTTTAGTAGGGTCCTGAAAAAATGAATACATGAAATTATTTGCGATTATACAGCACATAATGTAAATATAGATCAGACGTACACTATCCACTATTACATTTTAAACTTGACATTCCCATGTGATCAATTATCTAAGTACTTGTCATTTTATCTCCAGGACACAACAGCTCTGCGCATCCTGTGAGCTTGTCGAAATTGACCCATGGTGTTTGACCGAGTGTCGCAGCGTCGCGACAGACTACTTCGAGTCAATGGGTGCAGAGCCCTGCAGATATATGAGAGGATCCAGCGTCCGTCTTTACCTGTGATATCTATACAGCTTAGCCTGTGAGCTAGCCGGCAAGATCCACCCGATGTCCTACACAGAGACCCGTCGCGTACCTACAGAATACCTGGACTCAATGGGAGCAGAGCCTTGGCACTACATGCGAGGATCGAGCGTCCGTCTGTCGCAATTTATTAATTTGGTGGTGAGAGATGGAGTGGAGTGTGATGATAGAGGAAAGAATGCCGTAATTAATGAGGTGAAGATGCACAGCAAGTTTTACTTTCAGGTGTGCAAGTGGCTTTGTCCCGGTAAATATCTGACAAAGTATAATATGGTCGATTGTGTGCAGAATGATTTTGATTTAGAGCACGAGATATTGGTACTTTGTGCTGCAGCATCCGTCTTCAAAACCATCTTTGACTTCGTGGAGTGTGGCGGAGATGGCTTCGGCCATCTCCGTCGTTTCTTTCCAGCACGCCTCCTCGACGACCACCACCCTGGATTTTTAACAGTAAGTGCATACCTAGACTATTATAATCATTGATATATATAAACACTGGATAGGACAACGGCCTGTCATTGGCGCAAAATTTGGCCGCCATCTTAGGATGGTAATTGGATGCTTAGAACTTGGGTCATGTTGGTCGTTGCGTGAAGCGAGTTATTTACATTTTGATCAAGTTTTCAGCCGTTATAATCAGTTTTTACCAGTAAAACCTTTTCGCACCACATCAATAACTATATGGTTATACTCAGTAAGAAGAGAGATACATGAATCATGGATTTTAGAAAAGAAGACCCAAATGATGCGTACCAGGACACAACGGGAATGAACAGCGTTGAGAAGCTGGCTCATATGTTTAAACAATGCAACCACATTGGGATGGAGAGACAATTTTCACAGTCAGCGATCCAAGAGGATGTCTACAACGAGGCAAACCTCACTATCCGGGAGTTTGAATATTATGATCTAAAAGCGCAAACTGACAAGGCCATATTCTCGATGTATAAGAACTCTTTTATAGCCTTGACCACAATGGGCTCAACTCCCCTCGGGCTCCTATGTCTCAGTAGGTTCCTCTACACGACACCTGTGGAGATACCGGGGCTGTCATCATCGATCCGAGATTACATAGGTGCAACTCCCAACACGTTCAAGGCAAAAGAGAGAGATGACCTCGAAGGATGCACAGCAAGACTTGCGAAGGTTGCAAAGTCCATCCAAGTGAAGCTGGAAGCTCAAGTCCGGGGCAAGAAAACCACATTGGTACCAGAGGAAGGAGAACAGAGCGACGAGGAGAAAGACAAGACTCCAGATCCTGAGGAGATACTTGTCACTGGAAACGAGGACGACGAGGACACTCTTGACCACCCTGAATACGGGACCTATGCCCTCTCGCTTGAAAGCCTTGTGAGGAGAGGCATGATATCTCCTATAGAGGGAACCACCCGGCTCTTCATGTTATCTTCACTACTGTACCAGGCGGGGTTTAGAAGCCCAACGAGTATGTTGTCTTGGACAACGCAGAAGCTGAGGCAAATCTCACTTTCTCAGTTTGGGATAGATCTTGATGGAGTAGGCACCCTAGGAGCCAAGGGGATCCAAAGAATTGCAAATCTAACAGGCAACTCGTCCCAAGTGTTCATGAACGTATTTGGAGTATACGTGGATGCTGCAGTCAAACCAGGGAAACCACGAGACCTGGCGCAGCAAGTAGTTCTCATGCGCGGGGCTTGGCATGGAATGCAGCCCATCACTCTAACAGGATCATGTGCCAACATCTTGGGTGTTACTGCACATGATTTCATGACCAGCATCGCGCATAAGGCGTTACTGCACATGATTTCATGACCAGCATCGCGCATAAGGCGTTACTGTCAACGATGGGGAGAATGATAGAGATAACGAGGTATTCCTATGATGATGGAATCTTAGGAAGGATGGTTCCCTACTCCAGGTTGATAAACCCAGCCTTCTTTGTAGACATGGGGCAAAAGTACAACCGACTCTACAACAGACTCCTTATGAGGGTTCTCACGATCATTGGACCAGGATCAACTGTCATGAATCTGATTGGAAGCGAAGTCAGTCATATCCTGTCGACTGCGCCAATTAACTCTGTTGTGTTTCTCACAAAGAGTCAATAAATAAATCGTTTATTGTACAACAATAGTATCGTTTATTGTACAACAATAGTATCGTTTATTGTACAACAATAGTATCGTTTATTGTACAGCAAT
>NW_014578223.1:93806-107168 GCF_000485595.1 Priapulus caudatus
TCGTCAACAAATTACATTCGATCACATTTTTTTCATCTCATTTCTTGACATACTCTGGCATGCCTCCGTTGGCATTGGATGCGACCTTCTCTTCTGACAACTTGAACAGTATGTCAACTGGGAGACGCGGGTGTCTACCGTACATCAAGTAATGTGGTGAGTATCCCGTCGCATCGTTCTTCGTGCAATTGTATGCATGCACAACTTTGTTGAGATGACTTTTCCAATCCACTTTCTGTTCCTCATCCAGAGTTCGAAGCATGGACAACAAGGTACGGTTAAACCTTTCACACTGACCGTTGCCCTCGGGGTGATAACTTGTCGTTCGTGAATGCTGAACGCCGGTCAAATTTATAGTAGGTGCCCCAAAGAAAATCCTACGCCGGAGAACGTGATACAAAGAATAGGATTCGGACAAGTGTAACAATGCCCAGTTAATATGTAACAGGGCTGCGTTAATATGTAGAGTAGGTAATTACAGAATTACAGAAAACTAAAATGGTAAAGTGTAAGGAGCCAACACCCCGGATAACGTGTCGGATGTTTGTTGGGAAGAACACCGGGGTGCAAGCTCCTAGAAGACGGGAAGTGCGCATGTAAAATCTACACGTGAGTAGAACGTGATTTGGTAAAGTCGATTTCAATATTACACGGTTAACCCTACACCTTAGTGACAGCCTAAGCACGTGCAGACTGAATGGTCTTGCACATGCAGGAAATAAGATGACGTACACCGGGCAGTTGTATAAATACGACTGCCTCGGAAGAGGAAAGGGTTGGTCGTTGGTTGTGTCGTTCTCTCGCTGTGTACGCACGCATACCGACGAGGTTGAAAGGAAAGACAGACGGACTGAAAGACTGACTGACGGACTCAGAGACTGACGGACGGACAGACGGGAAGAAATATATATGTATTGGTAACCATTTATCTGGACTCTCGGCCACGATTGTACTGTGGCCGACAATAAATTACTATGCGTGGAAAACTTCACCCATCGAGTTGTGTTTGATCATTGATGTTACCTCCGCCACGACGCTGCATCAAACACAGAACATTACCTGACATCTCCTTCAAGCTTCACCGCAAGCACGATACAAGCTGAACAATTAATAACACAACGCAAGAAGAATAAACAATAGCTAACCTACGATCACGTGCCTACATACAGTCGGGCATCTCTCGACGTATCACACTGAACTGGGGAATCGTACATCACCCAAATTACACAAGGAGCCAGACACATACAAGGTGTAGTCGAAAACAAGAGCTACGCCTTGGGGAATCTATTGCTCAAAGAGGAGCCAACCTTGGAGATATTCCGAAAATATACGGAAACCGGATCAAGAGCAAGTCGAAATTTACCAACGGTAATAGACTTAGAACTGGTGGCAGTTTCCAAGTATGATGCTCGCAAGATGAAAGGTGGTTTGCAAAGCTACCTTAAACCAAGAGCGGGGGAGATCATTATATTCGGTATGAGAGGAAGCAGCTCTGGGTACGGTATAATCACTTCAGGTGGTATAACTGTACCGAGACACTTGCTCAAAGGACTGAATGGCATATGGGTTGATGGTCAAATCATGAGTATTAAAGAAACATACGAGCCGGATATGGCGATACTCAGAGGTAGTGTGGACATGATGTTCACACGGGCACTTCCTGGAGAAAAAGTCGGAATGGTGACAGCCTCAGGAAAAGTCCTGGAAGGAGTGACGATAGAGAGAGAGGGCAAAATCTTTTTCTCTTTCGGTCACAAGCCATACTTGGGAGCTTCAGGGTTACCAATTATATCACTACAACGCAAATGTCTGGTTAGTGTTTACAGCACCCACAGGCAGCTCGGAAATAGTGGTGAGTGGCTTACAGAACATCCTGGCCCGATACCAAGTAGTTCAAATGAAAGCATACGGAGTCAAATTGATAAAATCACTGACGACGTTGGATTGGAGAAAGTGGTTCACGGAGTGGCCCCACTGGGATCAGGAAAAACAACAAGAATAATCCCAGCTCTTTTGGCCAAAGGTGAATTTGATCGGATAATCGTGTGTGAACCCACTCGAGCTACGACAGAACGTGCCTACGAAGGATTGTGTAAAAACATCGGAGAAAAATTCTGTGCATTGAAGACTGGAGAAAGATCTGTAGGAAATTGGGATAAGGCCAAGATGCTGGTGTGTACTGCTGGATGGTTTGCAACCTTTGTGTCGCACAAGGGTGGAAGGCTGCCAGTGAGAACACTGGTTGTCCTAGATGAGATACATGAGCGTTCCAGCGAGTACTTGTACTTGGAGTGCATTCTGGACTCTCTAGTGAGAACAAATATCAAAGTTGGTGGACTAACATTGACTGCTACACCGGTAGGAGGAAGAACTTCTAGTAGCACAGGACTGAAGCTGAGTATGGATCCCGGAAGAAGAGAAACTAGCTTAGAGAGCATGGAAAAGAAGAACATGTTCGAACTAAACAAGTATTGGTTCAAATTCCCTAACAAGAGTGAGAACACTCTAATCTTCGTCCCTGGCAGGGGCGAATCAGCAAGTCTAGCAGCAAAATTCAGAAACAGAAATCAAACTGTCCTAGAAGTGAATGGTGAAAACCTGAGCCAAACACTTGGTCAAATCCCAAAACCTGGCGAAAATAAAACAGGTTACATCATTATAACAACTCCTGTGTTAACAACTGGAGTCACTCTTGATGTAGACAGAGTCATAGACTCAATGTCCATCAAGAGGCCTGTTCTCCTGGATGACACTATCAAGTTACAGACTGAAAGAACACTGTGGTGTGAGTCAGTGCAGCGAGCTGGAAGGTGCAGAAGGTATAAGAGAGGCAAGTATGAGTCTTGCGGAATACTAGAAACACTGGACAAACGCTGGCAGTACGCTGAGGCTGATGCGATAGGAGCGAATGCCTTTCTGACCCTGTGGAACCCGGATAAGGAACCGAGTTGGGCCGTTACGATGACTCCAACTCTAGCCAAGGGTCTGACCCAAAGAGCTGAGTGCTCTCCGCTGCTCATACGTGAGGTTGCGAGAGAGAGAGTCCTGAGCTACTTACGAGTAGAGCTTTTGGGGGAACTGGATTCATAGGGAGACCATTTGGCTACCGAAATGTACCAGGTGATCTGATTGGAAAATACCCTGAAGTGCTTGGTGGGTGCAGGAGAACTGCTCTACCAGTAGTAGACTTAACGGCATCGACACAGTTCTACCAACAGTTGAGAAGGGATACAATAGTAACTGGCATACGTGAAGTAGCTATAGCCGGAGTCATTGCCGCAGGAGTGATGGTCGGTGGAAGTTTGGTTGTTACACTGTTTAACAACCAAATCAGAGCTGGAAGTGTTTCTGAAATAACCCGGGTGACTCTTCAGGAGAAAGGACCGGAGCTTGAAAGTGACAGTGACCTCGAGGACTTTAACATAGTATTAGAAGCAGTTGGCTTTTGGGAGGAGGAAGAGCCGAAAGAAAGATACCAAGAAATTAAAGAGTTTCTAGCTGAAAGAAAGGTACCAATTTCGCACTTTATACCTCCGAAGGCAAAACTATTGGAAGAGATATGTGGTAATGTAGAAACGTTAGTCCTTGGTGTTCCAGAAAGAGACTCCTTGGAAAATAACTGCGTGTTCATCGGTGACTTGGTAAGGCAACGAGACATGAAAAGAGATCCTTCTTGGTACAAGGACACGTTGGTAGACAGAGTATCAAAAGCTCTAGTAGTTAATGCTCCAAATGTCCTAACGAGAGTGAGAAATATGGACGCTGTCATGACGTTGCATATTATGGGAAGGCATAGAGGCTATGACAGTGAGATAATAGGTGGAAGCATCTACCAAGGAGAGATCTTCATGTACCTGTACAAGAATACTGGAAGACCCAAGGGACTAAGCATTGTCAAGCAGAAAATTGAGACCATCCTTGAGCAAAAGATTAGACACCTTGAAGTGCCAAAACGTGATCACAGTGATGATAAAGAGGTACACCAAGAGAAAACAATACCAAAAGAAGTGGTCATTGAAACTGGGTGGGATGGAGACTGGAAAGAAGTCCTCAAGGAAGAAGCCTCGTGTACAGGAGCATACGGACTGACTTACATAAGGAGTAAATTTGGTCCTTGCTTCTTGATGGCTGGAGCCATAGGTATGGAATGCGGCAAGAGGTTACCTAGCACCGTAGCCTTAATTTCCGGAAGTGGGCTTTGTCTGCTCAAAGCCAGGCATGAACTCAACGTGGCTCACGCGGCATTAATCGGAATTGGTATAGGAATGGTTGTGGGAGGTGTGATTGGCCTAGTCTCTAAAAAGATAGAAGATGAACAGCTAACTGGACCCCTGCAGCACGCCGATACTCCATGGTGGGCGTCTGCAATAGCTGAGGTGGGCTTCAGAGCAGCAATTCTCACGAGGAAGGTATTGGCAGTGCCCATTGCTATCAAGATGCTTGATAGGATATATGGAGTGCCAACCACCAGAAAAGAAAAAGTGGTTGAAGCCAAGGTAGAAACGACCAATGCGGACACTACTGGACTTGAGATGATTATGAGCGGTCTACGAGGCAGTATGGTTGGCTTCAAACTGGCCAAAAGAGGATACACGCCAACTGAGAGGGCCAAACAGGTCGGACTTGGTGTAGGAATTCTTGGAAGACAACCATTAAATACTGGTCTTCTGTCCCAAGGAAAAGTTAACATCGGAGTTGGGATCGGTTTTGATATCATCAGTACAGTAATGCTTGTTGCTGGATACATCATAGGCCTAGCATTCGTTGAGAAGCTCAAGAAACGTGATAGAGAAAGTGGTGATGTCCTCTTGAGGGTACAGCAAGGTGCTGTCAGAAATGACCTGAGTGGTAATATAACCAGCACACTTGCTAAAGGTGAGCAAAAAGATCTTGGAGACTTGGTGATACCTCCGCTCGAACAGCCATGGATAGAGGACCTACTCTGGATTTGTGTACAACCAGTTTCTGTGTTAATGATACTACTGGCATGGAACTTATCTGACAGTGGGTTACTCGGCAAGTTTCGCAAAGGTGAGACCGAAAATATAGCAGGAGACTCCCCTACATACTACCCTGCAGAATGGAGAGAGTTGCTATTCAGCCTAGGGGGAGGTGAGTGGTGTTCCTCTGTAGCTGTTAAAGGAGCACAGTTGTTGGCACTTGGAACGGCTACCGGGCTGTTAGCTAACAAAATGCTCACTCCTGAAGCTTTTGAGGGAAACTACTGGGCAATTAAAACTGTCTTTACTGGACTCCCACTTGTCTCAAAGATGCAGAACGCAAGAGATAAGGTGGTGATGGAAGGTAAGACTAGAACGATTGTCCCGGTTAAGGTTGCAAAAAGTTCAGTGAGGCTTTTTGGTATGGCTGAGACCGGAGGAGTGCGACAATTCAAGGGTTGGCTCGGTGAACGCGGGAGGCTCCCTAAGCTTGAGGATCCAGGAAAAATCCTGTTTCTCGGCTGTGGAAATGGAGCATGGTTGACTTGCGTAGACAAATTAATTCCGAAAACTATTGAGTTTAGTTTTATGACTCTAAAGAGCAGGTCTGAGTACCCACGAGCAGGTTTTCTTGAGAATCGTACCGTGACTGACATTGGAGGAGACAGCGGAAACCTGAATTACCAAAGAGACACGGACGCAATCGTTCCTAAGTTCGACATGCTGTTATTCTATTCAGGGGCCCCACGTTGGGCGCCAAATGTTACCGGTACTTTAAACGTGTCTTATCACT
This sequence comes from Priapulus caudatus, assembly GCF_000485595.1. Taxonomy (NCBI): domain Eukaryota; kingdom Metazoa; phylum Priapulida; class Priapulimorpha; order Priapulimorphida; family Priapulidae; genus Priapulus; species Priapulus caudatus. The sequence goes on from NW_014578223.1 coordinate 99,540, forward strand.
ATTATCAGTACAAATACCAGTACCTCGGGGTTCAGGCCCCTGTCTTGTGGTTGTCGAACGCTCACGCAAGTATTTCCAATAACAGCAACACTCCAAATGCAGTTAAAACTTATATATTCTTTCACAAACACACATTGATTTGCAAACACGACTTTCTCTCCTTCTCCCGCGTCACTTCTCCCCTCACAACACGCACGCCAGCGCCATCTATCGTCGCATAAAACTATCAACGGAACAACTCTACATAACAATATATACTAACCGCTACATAGTACGCGCATGTGTATATTTAAACGCAGTGGCTACGCGTCCTGTCATCCATTACAAAGCCCAGCACAGATTCCCAAATCCACGTCCCGATTAGGCCACGCCCCCTTTCAAATCGTTGATTTTACTGGATTTACTATTGCTTCAAAAGTTACAAAAACACATTTTTTTTGATAAAATACCTAAAGGTAAATAATATTATGGTAAAAACTTTGTATTATTTACTGAAAAAATATAGTTGGGTTCACATAATAAATATATGACCGGATGCGTAGCCTGGGAGCTGGGCGTCCGGTACCCGGCGTAGCCACGGCCATATTTAAAACATATTCAAAACATATAAACATGAGAGCAACGTACAACTCGAAAAACATTAAAACTTTCCCGTTCCAAAAAGATTCGGATTTTGCTCAAATGCATCATCAACACGCACGTTAGTTAGGCGCGAGGCACCAGGGGGCGCTTACCTGGCATACGGTGTCCTGCAGCGACGAGTGGCGTAGGTTCTCCTCCTCCTCCTCCTCCTCCTCCATCTTCTATCCAGCCTTCCAGTCTGTGGTGGTAGCGACACTATCCTCCTCCTCCTCCTCCATCTGCTATCCAGCCTTCCAGTCTGTGGTGGTAGCGACACTAATAATTTCTAAGAATACCTTAGAATGCACAACACCAAATTGCACCATCCCCCTCTATAAAAACGTCCCCACATCCGAGTCATTCACTTTGCTACGACAGAAATCCTGGACCAGTGCCTACTGACCAGGACCAGTACTTCCTCAGCGACACTGGTCCTGCTGGACCAGTGCCTCCAATTATCAGTTTTTTACCCTGCTGTCAGTCTAGTATACTAATACGACTACTAACGTTAAGCATATCGTTCAAAAACAGAGACTATATGAAATGACTACCAAGTTGTAATATGCCTACTAGGAATATCAAAGTTGTAATATGACTGATGACTACAAGGTATATCATCAAATATCAGAGACTACCTTTATGAAATGACTACCAAGTTGTAATAGGACTACTAGGCCTACTAGGCATATCATCCAACATCTGAGAGTGAGGAATCTGTGTCACCCCACCCAGATCCGCCCTCGCCCGGTGTCATTTTACTATTTTTAGTCCATCCATTCATTTTTATCGGCCTTCCATACGGATATATCAAACTTAGTAAGTACTAATTTATAGTGTGTACAATGTGAAGCCATTGATCTAATTGCCTTTGTGTTAAACTTACTCTAATTGCCTTTTAGTATAAATATAAACTCAACGATTCCATGTATTATTCACCTGGGTTCCGTGTTTACTTCATTTTTGCCTTGATCTTTTCCGCCAAGAAATATACAAGCACAAGACGAAATAGACGGAGTTGCTTTTTCAGCTGTCGTAATTAAAAAGGCCGTTGCTATATACACGGCACCGTGTATATAGACAGCTTGTGACAAACGTGAATATACTAGTGTATATATAGACAAGTGGTATATAGCCACGCCACAGTGGATCGGCTATATACACGGCAGAAATTTACTCCACGTATGTAGCTCTTAACTGTTGAAATTACGTTGATATACATATTATATACAGAAAAATTGGAAGGAGTGAGCAAACATTATAAGCCACATATCTAACGTAGGATTCGAAAGTCTAGTAATTCTTACTGAGTAGTTTTACGGGGTTATATATACTCGTTCAAAATTTGTCTTTTTTCCGACGCTCAGAAATCCGGGGGGACCTTGTGGACGAGATAGAGAAAGAACTGTTAGACCTAGGATTATCAAATGGTACCCGAACCCATATTGCGAGGGAATGCCCGGCCCGCTTTGCGGTGCCCTTGTTTATCATCAGATACAGTAATATGTAGACAAATAACATAATCGCATACACACTTTTTGTTATTACACTTGTGTAATAACACAACAGATTAATGTGACAACGTCTGCCTGCGTATTGCGACATAACGCTAAACTAGTGACGAGTTATCATGCTTGCGAGACGTGTCTTGAACATTGCCTTTTTTATAGTAAATGTAAAAATTCAGAAGTCATTGTGCATCCCATAATGTTTGTAGCCCTTTGCAGGTATTATTTATATTATTATGTCAGATGATAAGTAGAATAATAAACTTGTCTTATTTCTTATCAGATTTATTTTCAGAACACTCCATTTCCATTCCTGATTCACAAAGCCTTGCGCCAGTGTCCGATGTGGAAGCAGCAAATATTGAAGAGAAGTTACAGAGTTTGAATACTCCAACTTCCAATACCATCATGCCCAACTTGGTCAGCGTATCCTCTTTCACTACAACAGGTAAACTCACTAAGAATTTTAGATACGTAAACACATGTACACATCAGATGATCAATGATTGGAAAAGCTTTTTTATTATTTTTATTATTTTGTGAAGGATTTACAGAATATTAATGGATCCTAGCTCCTTTTATACAAGTCCTGTAAGTTTTCTCCACTTCATTGGGGTCATTTCAACCACAATGTGTTAAAAGGCCCGGCCCCCCCCCCTACCCTTCCCAATCACTGACACAAAATATTTTTTCCTCCTCGCTACAAAGTAGCAGGAGGGGATATTGAAATGCTGTTTTCTGTCCGTGCGTGCTTCCGAAATCTTGTGGACAAGATATAGAACGAAACATTACACCTAGGATTATCAAACCTGACACACATAATCCTTATGGTGAGAAGACAAGCCCTAGTGTTATACCCCCACCATATATATATATATATATATTGGGGGTATATAGGAATCACCTTGTCACGTCCAGTCACGTCACGTCGCGTCCATATGGCTGCTGCTATAATTCGGTTATTTAGATACAATTTGGTATTTGAACATCTTTCATGAATATATAAACTATATGCAACAATCAGCTGATTCCACGCATATTAATGAGTTGCGCTTGCACCTTTGTGCTTGCACCTGATTGGTCGATATGGCTAGTGCTATAACTCGGTTATTTCTGGTCTGATTTTGATACAACCTGGGAATTGAACACCTTTCATAAACACCTTTCATGACTATATAAACTATATGCGACAATCAGCTGATATCATGCATATTAACGAGTTGAGCTCGCATCTGATCAACATTGACAACCATGATAACAAGATGATTTGGGAGGGTATGAATCACGCCAGTTCTAGTTTTTTAAGGTCAAGTGTCAAGGTCACAGGCCTATACTACGTACCGATAATAACTCTTTAGTAATTTCCCACACACTTTATAACTCTTAAACTCTCAGCAATATATATTTTTCACAATCGAAAATAAAATATTCCTGTAGTCTTGTTGCATCTGCAGTACATTTATGCATTTCTATTATCTATTATTTATTTTTCAGAAGATGATCCATTCCTATCATTTATGCAGAGAAAACATAGCAAGAAAGGCAGGAAGAAGTCTGGAGTAATGATTGAAGTTTATCGTATGGAAAATGGGTATTTAATCTACTCTTTTTAATTTTTGCCTGTCCCTACTCCAAAAATTGTATTGCCAGATTTGTAGAATTTTTTTTCTTCGTTTTTGTGCAGAATTTATTTGTTCACAAACACTATGCCCGTCACACAGAGTGCTCTCCGTTTTTTTGGTTTACATGTCGGTAATCCCTGAAAATTATAAGAGTTTTATAAGAAAATTATAAGAGTTTATAATTAGAAGAAAATTATAAGAGTTTTATAAGAAACTATAATGGTTTTCAGGGTTCACCAAACTGCATATTGCATACTATTTCCAGTATTCACCTTCCAAGGAAGGTCAAAAGTCAGATATTGCCCATGTCATAGTTCTTGAAATCCTGTATATTATAACAAAACTTTATACATACTTGTATTATACCAGGTTGTATGTCACATACTGTTTTGAGATTCTGATCCAAGGTCAAGGATCAGACAGGGTACTAGTATTTGCAGTCATATTTGTACGAACTGTAATTTCTGAACCTTGAAGCTTTATAGAAACATTGTCTGTGTGTAACATCAAGAGTAGATAATAACAATCAATAATCAAGAGTAGATGTTATTATCTACTCTTGGTAACATACATAATCAACAATCGAATTTTAACTGCAAGGTGTGTGCATGTGAAAGGTATGAACATAAAAGTTTTATGTTTCAAAATGTGTTTGTTGTTCTTCACCTTTCCGATAATGTGTATTATGTACCATTAGAGGCTAGCTCTTGTTTTGTATTTTAATTTCCTTGGACTTTTAGCTCCACCGTCTATTGGAACAAGTTCTAACATAAAAGTTATGTTTATGTACCTCGACTCAATGCCAACTACTGGTACATTAGCCATCAAATGGATTATAAGTTTCTAATTTATCAAGGCACCCTTGATAAATACAAAATAAATAATACATTGAAAACTTTTTTATTCCAGACAAGACTTTGAGGACATCATATTCAACCAGCTTCAATTGTTAGACGTCAGGGGATCTGGAAATTTTTGCCAAAGGAAGACGAAGTCAAACACAGAACATGTACAGTACAAGTGTGAAAGGTAATGCATGTATGGTTGCTTGGTTTTGAACCAAGAAATATGAAAGATTTATATGTTAATATGTCCATGTAACTACAACTCCCTCTCCATATATAGCAAGTACAAGAGAGTGGATAGATAAGCCATGTACAGATGTGACTAATATTGAGATTGGAGGGGGGTATGTTTTTTATTATTGTTCTCTGTTGATTTGGGGTCAAATACTTGTAAAAGTATTTAAATGCAAATGCAAATACTTTCAAATTTTTCAAGTGGAAATGCAAATACTTTTGAAAAGTATTTGAAATACTTTTCAAATACTTTTCAAATAGTCCTTCATACATTCAATTATGAAGCCTCCTAATCAATTTACTAGTCAGACAAAATTCATGAAAACACCAGAAAACACTTTTTGATCTTTTATTACTACCTGAATCTTATTCTTTACAGCTTATCAAGTTTTAACTTGTCAATCAAATAGTCCATAACCCTTTTCAGCACAATTAACATTATCAGTTTGATGTACCGGTACATATGGTTTTAAAGAAAAAATTATTTGAAAAGAATTTGAAATACTTACAAAAATATTTATATGCAAATGCACATACTTGCAGTTTGAAATCTTCAAATGCAAATACAAATTACACATTCAACTGTATTTTATCCCAAGTCTGGTTCTCTGGACCATAACTCCTGACTCGTTCAAAATATCTGTATTAAAGTTTATGAATACATATATGATTACAAGGTGGAGTGTTGTTCGCCAATGCTGGGTGTCTTATATATGTCACGGTCATACATAGAGGACAATGTTTGATACTAGTTTCTCCTTGTTTACACCGCAAATTTTGACTCATCTGGGAGTTGGTAGGTTCTATATCTAGTTAATATAATTATATTTTTTTCACTATTTTAGAGGCAGGAAAACAAGGAGTATCTCCAAGAATGCAGACCCGAACAGAACACGAGCAAATGACTGCGGGGCTTATATTTCTTTCACCACTGACGAACAAGCTGGACAGAAAGCATGTGTTGTCAGATATAGCTTGACTCACTGCGGACATGATCCATTGAATTTAGATGAAAGACGCGTTTCCAAACTTGATGCAGACCTTCTATGTTACATCAACGAACTCATTGATCAGGTATAGTTAAAGGTCTGATAGCAATTTAGTTTTCTGTATTCGATCAAGTTTTGAAACATTTATCACGTTTGAATCACTACAAAAATTGTTTTCAAACTCCCAATATTTTAGATGTATTTTTATACCTTTTTATACTTTGTGTTATGTGATTAAATGAAGTTTACAACATCATCACTTGTAGTTGAAAATTATAGATGATATGTGGAAACTCAAAACTCAGCTCTTGTGTAGGATTAAATTTTAGAATGAGATTAGAACTAACATTATAACAAGATCCAGATGCAAATTTTGTTGTCTTCTGTCAATTCTAGTTACTCTGTTATAGGGTAAGAGAGGAATGGCAATATTGAATTGTGTACACAAGTGGTCGAAAACCAACGGTCACCAGGACTTCGGAGATAGAAGGTTTTATCCCACACCAGCAGACGTGAAATACTGTATTGAAGCCAGAAGGGCACGTACAAGGCAAGTATACTTTACATCCCCTTGTAAAGTTATTTAAAATGTGACTTCACACAAGTGTTGGTTATGACTTTTCATGAATCTGTGAAAATAGAAATAGAAAAGAATAAACGTATTTAAGTGAGTCTTCGTAAAAAGATTTACACGAGACTTCACTAATTGTTATGTATGACGCTACTTTAAAGGAGTTTCTTTTTCAGATGATGCACTATAAGGCCTGACGCAGTGGGCACCTGTGTTTGTGAGTTACAGGAACATTATAAATGCATTTTTGCTGCACATAGATGGGTTGAAATAGATCACTGTTGTTTTGACTCTTATGGATTTCTCAAAAACCTTGGCGACTTTAAAGGAATTTTCCCTATCCCTCATGGTGTTGTAAAAGAAGGTAGCTTGGTTGGGAATGTGGATATCTTATTAACATTGGAAGATGTTATTGTTACTAAGAGAATGACTGAGCTGGAGGTGTCAGAGGTTGTAATTACAGGTTGTTCAGGATGTTTCAACTGCCCTGAAAACACTATTGTTGAGGTGGCTCCCAAATCAGACATGTCTGGTGTTACAACCGTTGCTGTTACAGGCTGTACATCTTTCAGTAACATGGTCAAGATAAGAGAAAGCAATACTATTGATGTACCAATTCTCTGTGAAGAAAAGGTGGCCAAACTAACGGTAACCATCGGCGGAGTAGAAAGTGCTATATACACCTGCGTCTTAAAGGAAGCTTTAAAAGTTTACCAGAAGTAACGCTACACTGGTGCCGCGTGGCCAGGATTTTGCGGCGAAGCGTAAGAGCCGAGAATACGAAAGAAGTGCAGACGAGAGATGCTGGTGATTCCCCCCGAGGACCGGATAGAAGAAAAACCTCCGTGGTGTGGGATTCGACAGCGATCTCAGGCGGTACCCCTGCCGGGTACGGCGTCGTGCACCCTATGGAGCAGACCGCTGCGGCTGGAGCATAACCCGAGTCGCCCGGGTTGGTGACAGGGTCGGAGACAGTGAGCGACGACAGCCCGACAATGATGGAGCCATACACCAACTACGCCGACGATGTAACCCCGCCGAGTCAAGAGCGCAAGCTCCAGGCGTGGAGCCAAGGACGGCAGGGCATGTTACGTTCAGCACGGCCGAGACTCAACTCACCAAGATTCCTTCCTCCTTTCCCAAATCATACAAGAACTTCAAGGACAGTCTAGAGGGGCACCCAGAAAAGATTCGCACAATCGTTGCTCCCGACATGTTCAGTTTAGTGTGCGACGGTTGCTT
>NW_014578223.1:107182-111954 GCF_000485595.1 Priapulus caudatus
GACCAATGTACTGATAACGATACACATAACACAATTAATACAAGGGAAACACTTTGACTTCGTGTAGCAACTTATACATAAATATTATTAAAAAAGTACATTTTAAAATCACAGTCATACAATTATTAACCCAGTATAGCTGTATAAGGTACATTCTCTCGCTTCGAGTTGCATACTCGCCATCGATCAATGAATTCTAATGTTCCTGTTGGCCAAATATCTGCGTTACTTACAGCTGAATATTTAGATTTGTTACACAAACATCGAAAAAAGTGTGAATACCACACAAAAGGCCTTCCTGTGTATCGATTCAAACAAATCACTGACCAGGTACGCAAAAGTGAAGTCTCTAACAATTGAGTCACCATGGCATAATGGATAGCGAGAGTGAAAATAGAACTGACATTGTAGGTTCGAATCCTTGCTGCGGCACAATTTTGTATTCCCTTTGTCAAAGAAACACGAGGTAGATGTTGTCACTTAGAAATCCAAGCTTGCAATGACTACCACACTGTCTGGGCCAGCTTTTATAACGGTTTGGACACGGATGGTTTTCAGGAAAACTTCCAACTAAAATGGCCACCCTTCCCGGATACAAACACAGGAGGAGTCAAGCAGGGTTGTCAAAAATCATTTACTGGTGCCACAAACTCCTATCAACTTGCACTCTCAGCTTTAATGGATAATGCTAAGATGTCTATATTTTAAGTTATGTATCATTGTTCTCTAAAGTGTGTTACATCATCAGAAATTATCAGAAAAATGATGATGCAAACTTGTACATTAGAGAGCAGATATTAAAATACATCAAACTTTTGTGACAAGCAGATAATTTCAATCTGTAGCGTAGTTTTGCAGAGTTGAGTAAATTTGATATAAATGGTTTGAGTGAAATATTTCTTGATTATTGATATTTTTTATATTTTAACATGGTCCCTAACAATTGTAAATGGAGTTTTGGAGTGCAATGTTGAGAAATGCCATAAGGCCACACCAAGTTGATACCGATAGGTTGCTATGCAAGTCAACTGGTCATACATGATCATTCCAACTCACAGTAAACAATCTTCTCCACTCATACTTTTTGTAATTCCTCAGAAACTTAGTTATTGATAAACCAGTTCGTTTAAGTTTTAATTCCACATTAAAACCGAGTTTATTTTTACTGGGCACATGTAAAAAAAAAGGTCACTGTGACCTGTATTTTGACCTATAACCTACATAGGATATATTGACTTGTGATATATCTTCAACATTATTGAAGCTGGTATTACCAAACCTGGTGTATAAATTAAAATACAACAAGAAAAGGCAGTATGTCCCATGTTAAAACTTTAAAGGAGTTTCTTTTTCAGATGATGCACTATAAAAGTTCGAGATCACTGTTACTATTTTGGGGGAGAAAAATTTGCCATCGCTATAGTTACTTTTTTACAAACAGTTTCCTCATCACATAACAAATGTGTTCACTTAGGAATGACAGTACCACCTAATTAGATAAATACATACCACACAAATTATGAGAGGGGATTCGTATTACTAGCGATACCTTGATAATATACATGATATATAATGTCACTTCTGCAGGAGGTCATTTTGTCTATATTTACTTGTATACAAATAATGTCAATTCCCCTCCTGATTTTGGAAAATGGTATAATATATGTCCATAAAATGTATTGGAATATCTGATGTGGGATAAATATAGAGCATGTAACACAAAGTTTAAACTAAAAATGTTCTGAATACATTTATATATGCAAAAAGCATACTTGTGATGTCATTTGTACATAATTATGGTCGTAGTTTGGTATTTTTACAAATTAAATAAACCTATTAGTACCATGAACATGTGTCAGGGATATGGACCAGTTATATATTGATGGTCACAACCACTGGGGACACTTCTGATTCATGCTATAATTCATTTTGGGCATACGAATAATACTCACTACCAGTATGTCAGGATTTTCCCCATTATCACATCAAGGTCAGAGATTTATAACAATTTTACGAACATTCTTTTGAAACTAGAACAGTTTTATTGCACAGTTGTACATTTATACCTGCATGCTATACTGTTATCCAACATTCGTCACAGCATTCGATGTTTAATTGTATCCCCCGCGACAATGGTCGGGGGATACTATGGTTTCACGGCTGAACTGTCTCTGCCGCCGCCGCCACCGCCGCAGACACTTCCCTTCCACTCCATAACTTGGACCCTAATTGACTAGGTCACCTTGACCTTTATTTGACCTTGAACTTGACCTTGAACTTGACCTTGAACTTGACCTTGAAGATATTTCCCTTGCGCTCCATAATTTGGACCCTAATTGACCTAGGGTTACCAAACCTGGTATACTTACACACCTGGGGGAGGTGTGTCGCGTACCAAAACTAGGTCACCTTGACCACTATTTGACCTTGAACTTGATCTTGAAGATATTTCTCTTCCGCTCCATAATTCAGACCATAATCGACCTAGGGTTACCAAACCTGATATACTTGCACACCCAAGGGAGAAGGTGTGTCGTGTACCAAAACTAGGTCACCTTGACCTTGAACTTGACCTTGAAGATATTTCCCTTCCGCTCCATAACTCGAACCCTAATTGACCTAGGGTTACCAAACCTGGTATACCTACACATCTGGGGAGAAGGTGTGTCGCGTACCAAAACTAGGTCACCTTGTCCTTTATTTGACCTTGACCTTGAAGCTATTGAAGATTTTTCCCTTCCGCTCCATAACTCGGACCCTAATTGACATAGGGTTACCAAAACTGGTATACTTGCACACCTGGGGGAGAAGGTGTGTCGCGTACCAGAACTAGGTCAACATGACCTTTATTTGAACTTGACCTTGAAGATATTTCCCTTCCGCTCCATAACTTGGACCCTAATTGACCTAGGGTGACCACACCTGGTATACTTACACATATGGGGGAAAAGGTGTGTCGTGTACTAGAATTAGGTCACCTTAACCTTTATTTGACTGTGAACTTGACCTCTAGGATATTTCCCTTCCGCTCCATAACTCGGACCCTTATTGACCTAGGGTGACCAAACCTGGTATACTTGCACACCAGGGGAAGAAGGTGTGTTGGGTACCAGAACTAGGTCACCATGACCTTTATTTGACCTTGAACTTGAAGATATTTTCCTTCTGCTCCATAACTCGGACCCTAATTGACCTATTTAATTTGTACTAGATCACGGGGGATACATGTAGTTGCCGACAACTACCATTTCTAGATTTTCGTTGGATGAATGGTACAAACTATATTGGAAAAATAACTCACTTGCCATGTTAGATGAAGTACCATTCAAACTGTGCATTTATTATACTAAGTATGGTATAGATATGTGATGTATATTTTTTCTAATTTATCTAGGTACGATTGTAATGATGCACAGTCAGTTGAGCATCTCTGCAGAACAGATCTCCAAGACAAAATTCTCATTGATCAACCATTGAACAGGTTTGTAGCAAACATTATCTTTTTCAACATTCCAATCAAACAATTTATTTTCATTAAAAAACCTGATATTTGTTCTTGCCATCCGAGTTTTTTACAATGGCATATGTCTGATCTTCCTTTTCAGTGGAGTGCATTATTTACCACATAAGTCAGAATGTACATACACATAATATTGAGCTTTTTTCTGCTAGGATTCCAGGTTTACATATCTAGTGTTGTTTACCAGCTGCTTAGCTGTGTATCACATATAAGCAACCATGAATATTATCGTGAAGATGCATTATTTTTCAAATTCGTCAGTAGATTACTACTGATCAGTAAAAAGTTTAATGTATTCTATCACTTTAGCTACTTGGAGGGCTTAAAGAAAGCTGGGAGGATTAAGAACAAATCGGCCAGTAGAGAAAGCCAGGGAAGAAGAAAAGCAGAACAGATGATTTCTCAAGGATGGGCAAACATCGTGCTGTGGCAGACAAATCATGTCTGCTATGTGCCATCAGAGACGCTCCCTGCCACAGCGGGATACCTTGTTGACATCATGCATGCCACCTGTGAATGCCAGGCTGCTTCTCAAGGAGGTACATTTATTATTTTCTGCATTCTCTTTGACGAGACTATGAATCAGTGATTGTGTGTTTTTCTCAAGTGTATAACACGTCCAGTCTACTTCTGTTCGCTCCATAACTTCTACACTGTACAAACAAGAGCTCCGCAAAACGGGGCATCCCCTCGCAATGGGAGAAAACTCGAAAAGGTGCGTTCATAGAGGTTTTACTAAAACGCCCTATTGTGACCTTGAAAAACTTCGTAGAGGGGGGATAAAACAAACTAGAACAAACCATTATCAAGTTTGTTTTTATTCAAGTTGGTATGAACATTAGCCCTTTTTGATAACAAATTCAAGAAACATGCACATCATTTAAAGAGTCTACGTCACGAATCTCCACAAATTATTTAAAAAAATATAGTTGAAACCTTATTTTTGTAATTTTTTTGCATCAAAAGTTAGTACTAACGTTACTAAATATATCCTCAAACTCTCACCTGATAAAAATGTGTTTACGTTGGTTAAATTTGCAAAAATCTTGACGATTTGAATTAGTGTTGTCTAAAGGCCCGCTTATGTCGGCCTTACGACCTAGTCGCCGACAAGATTTGAATATCGTACGTCAAAAACCGGCCAGATCGCCGATAAAAACATCGGCGACCAAACTCGACATGAGTTCTCTTGCGATCGAAAATACGGTCGCCGACTGCGATCGCAGGAAATTCCAGGAATAGAACATGTTCT
>NW_014578224.1:0-227 GCF_000485595.1 Priapulus caudatus
GCACTATGTCCTCCCCCTCAACGCTCTAATGTGACTGCACTACCTCCTCCCACTCAACGCTCTAATGTGACTGCACTACCTCCTCGCCCTCAATGCTCTAATGTAACTGCACTACCTCCTCCCCCTCAACGCTCTAATGTGACTGCACTACCTCCTCCCCCTCAACGCTCTAATGTGACTGCACTACCTCCTCCCTCAACGCTCTAATGTGACTGCACTACCTCCTC
>NW_014578224.1:1976-2818 GCF_000485595.1 Priapulus caudatus
TGTGACTGCACTACCTCCTCCCACTCAACGCTCTAATGTAACTGCACTACCTCCTCCCCCTCAACGCTCTAATGTGACTGCACTACTACCTCCTCCCTCTCAACGCTCTAATGTGACTGCACCACCTCCTCCCCCTCAACGCTCTAATGTGACTACACTACCTCCTCCCCCTCAACGCTCTAATGTGACTGCACTACTACCTCCTCCCCCTCAACGCTCTAATGTAACTGCACTACCTCCNCACTACTACCTCCTCCCTCTCAACGCTCTAATGTGACTGCACCACCTCCTCCCCCTCAACGCTCTAATGTGACTGCACTACGACCTCCTCCCCCTCAACGCTCTAATGTAACTGCACTACCTCCTCCCCCTCAACGCTCTAATGTGACTACACTACCTCCTCCCCCTCAACACTCTAATGTGACTGCACTACTGCCTCCTCCCCCTCAACGCTCTAATGTGACTGCACTACTACCTCCTCCCCCTCAACGCTCTAATGTGACTGCACTACTACCTCCTCCCCCTCAACGCTCTAATGTGACTGNCACTACCTTCTCCCCCTCAACGCTCTAATGTGACTGCACTACCTCCCCCTCAATGCTCTAATGTGACTGCACTACCTCCTCCCCCTCAACGCTCTAATGTGACTGCACTACCTCCTCTCCCTCAACGCTCTAATGTGACTGCACTACCTCCTCCCCCTCAACGCTCTAATGTGACTGCACTACTACCTCCTCCCCCTCAACGCTCTAATGTGACTGCACTACTACCTCCTCACCCTTAACGCTCTAATGTGACTGCACTACCTCCTCCCCCTCAACGCTCTAATGTGACTGCACTAC
>NW_014578224.1:3441-4992 GCF_000485595.1 Priapulus caudatus
GCTCATGCCCAGAGTCATCGAAGCCAAAATCATGACAGGCAAGGGCAAGGGCGAAAATGTCTTCATCCCAAGGATCCCGCTCCGCTCATCAGACCTGCCATTTGACTTCAAGAGGCTGCAGTTTCCAGTCAAGCTGAGCTTTGCCATGTCCATCAACAAAGCCCAGGGCCGGTCCCTCAAGGTGGTTGGACTCAACCTCAGTCAGCCAGTGTTCTCCCATGGCCAGCTCTCTGTGGGGTGCTCCAGGGTGGGTAACCCAGACAATCTCTACATCCTCTCTGAAGATGGCAACACCAAGAATGTGTACCAAGAAGCGCTGCAGAACTGAACACAAGTGAAATTCTTGGGACAGATATAAAATCAAATTAACTCTAAATTATAGCTCTTTTCTCCTTTATCCCGAGCATCGCCGGGTAGCCCAGCTAGTATACTTATAATACAGAACGATACACGTACACAAATATAGTGCTGTCCGCTTTAACGGGCCTCGGACAAACAGGCGCATCGGTTTAAGAACACGTCTTAAACAAATAAAATACAATGCTTACGCACGTTATGTGCTCACCGCTTAATCAGGACATTTTCGCGTTGCCCCACTTCCCAAAATAGCGGTATTCATGTTCTAACGGTGCACACTGTGCATGCATGTGCAATTATTATCAAATAAAATCATAATTAATCTGCAATCATGACGACGGATTCAGCAACAAGGTCACAAGAGCAAGTTCTCATTTCATAACGCCTCCTATAGTTGTTATATATAGTTCTACAGCCAGGGAAAGTCAATACGAACGCCCACGAGTTCGGCAACTGGATGTTAATGAATTGATTTACAAACAGCTCGCTCTAGTCAATCAAGGTAGAACCTTTCACGCTTGGAAACAGAGTTAAGTGCCAAAAAGTCGACAATTTGTCGCGCACGTTGGAAAACCGCGTCTAAGCAGGTCCAGCGTGACCGACCTAGAGGTCATAATTACAATCAGAAATCAAAATTAATATCCCAGGGGTATATAGGGAGCGTAATTGTCTCGCTCACCAGGTGGATGGGTGAATTGTTTACTGCCACCTGTATTGATAGCTAACGTGACTGCACTACCTCCTCCCCCTCAACGCTCTAATGTGACTGACTCCCCCTCAACGCTCTATCCAGCGCTCGCACGGACGCAGTACGGCAAACATTGCGCATATCCGAGTCAACAAAACACAATGACAATCACAGATCACGATAATATGGCGGACGGTGACAATGCTGATGGCTGACGCTATTAGCGATTACGATAATGCGTGATGATTCGCCGAAGATGAAAGAAACCAATTACCGGCACCACTCGGCAGGTGGCGCTGGTAATGCCTCCCCCCACCCACGCAGGAAAGCAGTGAGCGTGGTCCTTTATATTGAGACACGAACTCGCGGCAATGCGTGTCCGGTTGCACTCGACACGTGGGTAGACGACCCACTAACACGACCTGCCGACGCTGTTGTTGTTGCTGCTGCTACTGCTGCTGTTGCTGCTGCTGCTGCTGCTGCTGCTGCTGCTGCTGCTGCTGCTG
>NW_014578224.1:5434-6863 GCF_000485595.1 Priapulus caudatus
CACGATCCTCGCCTACCGTACGACGTTGCGACGCTACCTGGCGGCGTGGCAGACGTACGCCGACGCGCGCGTCTGCGCCCGCGTCTCCGTCGTCGGCAGGACGATCGGCGGAGTAATGACGTTCGCCGTCGTCTACATGACGTCGATCGAGGTGACGAGGAGCAGCAAGAAGGTGCTGGACGACCACGGGTTACCCACAGACGCGCTGGGAGCGACGATGTTCGCAGTGACGCTCGTCACCAGCATCGCCGTGTTGATGACGTACATCACAGCCGCGCAGACGCCCTGCTACTTACTGTTCGCCTTCGCCGCCGCGCTGCTGCGTGAGTTCCGCTCGCTGAGCGACGACATGGCTGCCGACAGCGCCCCCTCACGGCTGAGTAAGCGGGTCGGCGCGCTGCGGCAGCGCCACCAGACGCTGTGTCGGCTGACGGAAGGTGCCGACGCCTGCTTCGGGCCGGTAGTGGCCGCGGCGTGCGTCGCTAACACGGTTTCCTTTATGCTGGTGTTGTCGATGCTGACGACGCGCAGTGCCTACTTGCACGCCCCTAGAGGCGCCGTGATCTACTTCGTCGCTAACACGGCCGAGCTGCTGAATAGTGTTGGATCGCTGCTCGCCCTCGGTGTCATATGCGGCATGCTGAGAGAGAAGGTAGGCGACGACGACGACGACGACGACGACGAAGACGCTGACGAAGACGAGTGTCATAGCGTCGGCCCTCGTGTTGTTGTTGTTGTTTGTGGTGGTGGTGGTAGTGTTGTTGTTGTTGTTGTTGTTGTTGTTGTTGTTGCTGGTGGTTGTTGTTGTTGGTGTTTCTGGTGTTGTTGTTGGTGGTGGAGCTCTTTTGGCTATTATTATTATTGTTGTTGTTGTTGTTGGCGTCGTCGTCGTCGTCGTCGTCGTCGTCGTCGTCGTCGTCGTCGTCGTTGGAGGAGGAGGAGGAGGAGGAGGAGGAGGAGGAGGAGGAGGAGCAGTAGAGCAACTGCAGCAGTAGCAGTAGTAGGTTTTGTTGTTGTTGTTTCTATCGTCATCATCGCTGTCGTTGTTGTTGTTGCCCAATCGTTTTCACACAGTAATAATACGAAGATGTCAATCAGGAGAAGTATAGCAAGACAGCTACACGTAGCAGTCTAGCACCCCCTATAAAAGTCACTCTATACTCATGAAACGGGGTGGGTTCCTATACCCGGGGCACAGCGTAGTTTGGTGAAGTTGGCAACAAATAGCAGAAAACTTCGCTCGGCCAGGCTGAGTGATGCACAACGTATCCATGTTTTTACGTCACGTCTCATCACCGTCAACATTGCGACTTTGCAACAAATATATATGTCATGGCCGGACAAACGAGGTGTTGGCATAGTAGCAACGCATAACGAGAGCAGCATTCGCAGAACAGAAACAGACAAACATAGCGACGATCTTTTCATA
>NW_014578224.1:9003-20991 GCF_000485595.1 Priapulus caudatus
CGGTGCATCTTGCGGATCCATTTCGACCTGCCAATACCCGCTCGTCAAGTCCAGGATCCAGGCTCTAGTGTATCATCGATTCGAGGCAGTGGATATGCGTCCTTCCGGGTGACGTCATTCAGACGTCTGTAGTCGACGCAGAAGCGGGTACTTCCGTCCTTCTTGGTCACCAAGACGACAGGGGAAGCCCAAGGGCTGCTGCTGGGACGAATCATGCCGTCTCGTAGCTTCTTGCCTACTTCCATATTCATAACCTCCATGCCAGAGCACACCTCCTTAGAGCCTGTTTGATAGGAGGATGGTCTCCAGTGTCAATCCGAGGCTGGTGTAGCCCAGCCTTTTACCAGGGGCTGTGAAAAAATGTGCATAGGTTCGTAGTATCTCGGCCACGTCGCACCTCTGCTCCCTGGTTATCACCTCATCCACCCCTTCCAGAAGGCGAGAGAGATGATCAGGAAGGCAGGAGCGGGTTCGCCTATAGCTGCCAAAGCCACCTGGACTGCCGGTTCCAGCCAGGCGATCTCCTCCCCTGGGTTGATAACCTGCGTTGGCTCTGCCATGGCTAGCACCGCCTCCGGCCAGAGGTTTCCGGTAAATTCAGCCATAATCGCACCTCCGTGGCTGGCTAGAATTACTGTGCGATACGCTGCTCGCAGTACATGCCTCCGAAGCCCAGATTTTGCGTGTAGCACATGCAGGACTCTATCAAGGGTTAAATTTCCTCTGGCAACGTCTATCTGGCAGTCATGCTTCTTTAGAAAGTCGAGGCCCAGTAATCCACCACAAAGGCTTGTCTCCACGACTGGAAGTTCATGAATATATTGTCGCCAATGGATAGTCAGATTTGTACGTAGTCCCCCCTCTGCAGGGATGTCATTTCCCTGCACATCGACTAGCCTCGACGTTGCCTCCTCCAGGTCGAAATGGCCCGGAGCCAATGCCAAGTATGACACTTGGTCCAATAATGACAATTCTGCGCCGGTATCAACGGTGAAATCAACAATCCGGCCACAGAGCTCAATCGGAAGCTGTCAGGCAGGTCGTGCCTGAGTGCGGAGCTTGCAGCTTGTTACCCTTGGAATTCCTAGCTTGTCACTAGACCAATGCAGTGGTACGTACTCTACTCGTTTCCCTGGCGCTTGCGAGTGCCAGGTCCTGCTTGATGAGCCTGCCGGGAAGACCTGTTCCAATTGGATCCACACGCCTTATCAGGGCATGCCCTTGCAAAGTGTCCTCTCTTCCCGCAGTTGTAGCAGTAGCCTCGGAAAGTGTCCCCAGAGGGAGCCCAGCCTGGTACCTCTGCTGCCCGGGGAGCGTTTGCCACTTATTTTCGTAGCAGCTTGCGCAGAAGCACCGTCAGGTGATCCAAGTCTGTGGATGTCACGCCCGTACTTGAGGCGCCCGGAGACGTCGTTGCCTCCCTATCCTGGTGGTCAGGTTGCCTCCTCCTGTGCCGACCACCTTGGGGGAGCGACATCCTCCATGGTGACTGGCCTCACTTCAGGCTTCCTGGGTACCATTGGCTTGGCAGAACACATGATCGATTCGTACTGGTCCACAGCCTGCGCAGCTCCCTGTGCTGTGCCATCATCTCGGTCTATGACAAAGAGCTTGCACGATCCATCAGCTATGGACCGGATCAACTGCCCCGAATCGAGCTGCCGGATCGAGGAAGCCCCGGGTCAACCTGGCTGACAAGTACCTCCAAGTCCCAGGTGTACTCACTCCACGTCTCTTCTGGCCGTTTCGTCCGTTCCTCCAGCCGTAGTCGACGGTCCAGCTCCGTTCCAAGTGGCTGCAGTCTTGCGGTTAACGCCTGCCGGATCTCTCTCTCAGTAGAGTGTTCACCGCACTCGAACAGCACTGCTGTGGCCGGAAAATCTAGTGCTGCTGAAAGCTGCGCGACTCTCTCTCTCGGTCACCCCAGCCGTTTTGGCCTGCCACCACATCGAAATGCCGGAAGAACGCATCCAGAAGCACTTTTTCACGGCCAGAAAACGTCCTCAACTTCATTGGATGTCGTGGTGGCTGCGCCATCTGCCAAGTGGACGATGTCTCTCAATCACTCAGCCTCGCTGGCAATCCTCTTGGCGGGGCAACGGCTATCGCTGGAGGCATATATACCCAACAACCGCCATCTGTTTCCACTGGTGTAGGCTCCGGCTGGTTCATCCAAGGCGGTGACGTCCGTCTAGTGCACGGGGTGCTACCCAAGGGCCACGGCTTCCCGTCTTCTGAAGGCCCTCTACCACATTGGTCCATCTCCTCTGGGCCCTCTCGTCTCTCCCGATCGGCGTGGAGTCAAGAAGGAGGCAGCTGGGACGAGCTTTTTCTCTTCCACGGCCAGTTAGGAACAGGCACTTGCTCGGCAACTCGACGGGATCGGGAGTTCCCTGGTGTTAAACCAGCGGCGGCTGGCTGACGGTAAGCATCGCGAACAATGCTCCGCAGCTCTCATTGGCGTGCAAGTACCACCAGGCGGGTCCAGTTGCACCAGTCGAAAACTTACTCACTCACTTACTCGGGCTGTCTTACGGTTACGCGGATTCAAACGTTACGGAATCTACACGTAACTCATAAGACACAACGACAACGTAACGGTGTTCACACCGGGTATGCCGAGGCTTTTATTACACACCGTTGACCATCAGGCCAGCGGCAGATAAAACACACCCCGTGATCATACGTTACTTTGTGCTGTAGGCCAGAATACAGTGGTGAGCAGTGCTTTAGCTAATCGGCCACACCCTACATGGTCAGCCACCAGCCACCAGCAGCTAGAGATCAGTAGGAGGGTGAAAGCTTCATTGCTAATGCTCACCAAGCGGCGTGTTCTTCTTCTTGGTGTGTCCTGTCGTAGACTTCTCACTGAGCTCTGCTAGACCCGACATGGTCAACTAGCAGAGTGGACAAGCCATCAGCAGCTAGAGAGCAGTGGGAGGGTGCGAGCTTCCCTGACTGAGCCAAGCTGGCTCTCTGTGTTGCTTTGGAGCTAGAGAGCAGTGGGAGGGTGCGAGCTTCCCTGACTGAGCCAAGCTGGCTCTGTGCTGGTTTGGAGCTGGACGCCGCAGCTTATATACAGCCGTGGGACATCACGTGGTCACAGTCATGTGACCCCCAACGTGTGTCATGCGGGTGTCCCGTCCAATTAAATCATAGGTCAAGTGGTGCAGCATGGCTTTTCCTTCCAATCTGCTGCTAGCTTACGTGGCTACGAAACCGTACGTCATCAAGATTGAAGCAATGCTGACGCANTTCTGTAGGCTGTCTCCCGTTCACGGGCTCTCTTTTTCTCACTCTTATATCTAAGCGGCTATACCTATCGATGCTCTGCTCTTGTGTGTGTCTGCGGCCTTACTTCTCATCTAGGGTCTCTTTCCCATGTTGCCTTCTTCCTCACGGGACGCACACATACACACGTGGGTATGCACTATATAACTTCCGTCTCTAGGTTGGCATGTCAGGGAAATCAGTCGGGCTGTGTGCTTCTCGCTGCTCCTGTCTCTGTCGCACACGGGAGGCTGCCCGGATACCAAGAGGCCCTCGTTGGCCAGTAGCACCAGGCAGCAGGACATACAGCAGTTGACGGCAGCAGTAGTAGTGAGGTAAGGCAGGGCAGCAGCCGCAGCAGTAGGGCAGCAGTGGGGAGAGAGAGAGACAGACAGACAGACAGACAAGGAGAGAGAGATAAAGCTCACACAGCGATGCCCAGCATTGCCCCGAGAGTCGACCCGCTGGCAGCCGACGGCGGCATGCAGTCCCGTGACGAGGAAGCCATGCACGCATCTGCGGCGACGACGCTGGGTGCAACCGCCGCGCCACCGCTGCCGCCGATGCCACCCGACGATCGGAGCTTCTCTAAGTGTCTCTGGCCGATTCTGATCCCGATGCGACTGCTGGGAACGTGGCCTCACGCCATCAAGGGATACGCCAACGAGGCGTCCACCTGCAGGCTCGCGTTGACGTCATTGCTGACCGCGTTCTCATTCTGCTTCATCATCGTCATCGCCGCGTACGTCGCCTTCCTCGTCGCGTTCGCCGACTACGGCAACGCGATACGCTACGTCTGCATCTCGATGCAGATTCTGCAAGCGTCCGTCAACCTCGTCACGATCCTCGCCTACCGTACGAGGTTGCGACGCTACCTGGCGGCGTGGCAGACGTACGCCGACGCGCGCGTCTGCGCCCGCATCTCCGTCGTCGGCAAGACGGTCGGCGGGGTGATGACGTTCGCCGTCGTCTTCATGACGTCGATCGAGGTGACGAGGAGCAGCAGGAAGGTGCTGGACGACTACGGGTTACCCACAGACGCGCTGGGAGCGACGATGTTCGCAGTGACGCTCGTTAGCAGCATCGCCGTGTCGATGATGATCATCGCAGCTGCGCAGACGCCCTGCTACTTACTGTTCGCCTTCGCCGCCGCGCTGCTGCGCGAGTTCCGCGCGCTCAGCGACGACATGGCCGCCGACTGCGCCCCCTCGCGGCTGAGTAAGCGCGTCGGCGCGCTGCGGCAGCGCCACCAGACGCTGTGTCGGCTGACGGAAGGTGCCGACGCCTGCTTCGGGCCGGTGGTGGCCGCGGCGTGCCTCGCTAACATGGTTTCCTTCATGCTGGTGTTGTCGATGCTGACGACGCACAGTGCCTACTCGCACGCCCCTAGCGGCGCCGTGCTCTACGTCGTCGCTAACACGGCCGTGCTGCTGAATAGTGTTGGATCGCTGCTCGCCCTCGGCGTCATGTGCGGCATGCTGAGAGAGAAGGTAGGCGACGACGATGACGACGACGACGACGACTGTCATAGCGTCGGCCCTCGTGTTGTTGTTGTTGTTGTTGTTGTTGTTGTTTGTGGTGGTGGTGGTGGTGGTAGTGTTGTTGTTGTTGTTGTTGTTGTTGGTGTTTCTGGTGTTGTTGTTGGTGGTGGAGCTGTTTGGCTATTATTATTATTATTGTTGTTGTTGTTGTTGTTGTTGTTGTTGTTGTTGTTGTTGTTGTTGTTGGAGGAGGAATAGGAGGAGGAGGAGGAAGAGGAAGAGGAGGAAGGGGAGGAGGAACAGTAGAGCAACTGCAGCAGTAGCAGTAGTAGGTTTTGTTGTTGTTGTTTCTATCGTCATCATCACTGTCGTTGTTGTTGTTGCCCGATCGTTTTCACACAGTAAAAACACAAAGAAGAAGTCAATCAGGAGAAGTCTAGCAAGACAGCTACACGTAGCAGTCTAGCACCCCCTATAAAGGTGACTCTATACTCATGAAAGGGGGTGGTTTCCTATACCCGGGGCACAGCGTAGTTTGGTGAAGTTGGCAACAAATAGTAGAAAACTTCGCTCAGCCAAGCTGAGTGATGCACAACGTATCCATGTTTTCCCGCGAACAAAGTAAACATGGTGGACACCACCGACAACATTGCGACTGCGCAACAAATATATATGTAATGGCCGGACAAACGAGGTGTTGGCATAGTAGCAACGCATAACGAGAGCAGCATTCGCAGAACAGAAACAGACAAACACAGCAACGATATTTTCATAGAAGTGCAAACGTTCCTGAGCTCACACACACGGACAAGCAAAACAATGTAGCATCAATTAAGCCAACCTAGACACACTCACGTACCAACATTGACATTAAACATCATGGTGACTACGTAAAATGGTTGCGTAAATGTAGATTTCTATTATACATGGACAAGGTTTAATATCATACCAGCAGTGACAAATATTGTCGTAAAAGCATCCATATCGTAGGAAACAATAAGAATACGTATGATGACACGACTGTTTCCAATTTTGGGAATCCAGGGTGAAACATTCTATCATATAGAACCCGTTCCAAAACCTATCCACGTTCAGAAGACAAGGACGCGCAACGAGGCGACAACGCTTCAATGTGGATACCAAGGAAAAACATTCTAATATGGAAAACCAGGAAAAGTATTCCAATATGGAAAGCCAGGAGAAGCATTTGAATATAAAAAACCAGTAGAAGCATTCCAACACTGAGAACTAGGAAAAACATTCCAATATGGAAAACCACGAGAAGCATTTGAATATGAAAAACCAGTAGAAGCATTCCAACACTGAGAACTAGGAGAGGCATTCCAATATGGAGAACCAAGTATAGCCTTCCAACATAAAGACAGGAGAAACACTCCAATATGGAGAAACAGGAGAAACATTCCCAAATTGAGAAGTAGGGGGTTTAAATGTAGGTGGCATTAATCAGATAACTTTTCACTCGCAATTATGCCTTTGGGCGGTAAACAATTTTAACATGCACAAATAACACATTGACAACAAAACGGGTAGAGCAAACACACTAGGCGTCGGGCATAGTGTAGAAATAGCTAATGACACCAGGCAACGCTCAATAAAAAGTCCTGGTCGTGGATAATGCATTCGTAATGTCTCTCTTCTGCTTCCTTGAGTAACGTGACAGAGTAGCAAAACTATTGCATTTAGATATAGATATTGACGCAACTGGCTTACGTATACACAGCGGACGTACAAGTCGAGTCTCAAACTACACAGGAGACACGCAGACGGAGCGGATGACGGCAGTTGCAGCAGCGACAATGTCACAGAGAAAGTGTTGGACATTAGGAGGCACCTCATCAGTGCGACCGCACAGTAACGCTGACCTGGACAGACAATCACTGCTATTGAGAAAGTGTTGGACAACCGCACGAAATATATCCAAGCAGAAACGCTATAGTATTGTCAGTATTGACTCTTTCGGGACATCATTGCTATTGACAAGTTTAAGATGTTGAAGACCGCCGTTAATACAAGCCGCTTTGTCTAACTAAAAGGTTTAATCTTAATAAACATGATCTGAAAATTTAACATTACCATTCCGTAACTCGAGTCCTTAATCGTTTCTCCCACAAAACCGCAATCGAATGAGATAGACACATCTCAGAAATCTACGCATGCAAGCCTGAAGCGTAAAACTCCAGCTATTTGGTACAGCATAAGCCGCCAGATAAACAAAATCTCGTTACACCCACACCAACAGGAGCTTAGATTTATTTCGACGACATTCATTAGACTGTTGTATCATATTGACGTGTTTGCTATTCTGTCCTCGTACGCTAGTTCGAGCCTTATTTTGCCACGTATCGTGTGCCACTGGTTGCGAGAAAGTGTTTATGCTATAGGAGGCAGCACCGCTCAGCGGGCAACATTACTTTTTTATATGGTTAACACTGGTTATTTCACGTGTATCTGAACGCCCTGCATAAATTTCGCTGCTGTTTTTGCAGCCATACAATATATAAAATTATAAAATACATATTTGTGAATGTATGCCTGTTTGTTTGTCTGTTCTCAATGCAAATCAATATGGAGCACTCTAGAAATGTCCATGGACTTTCAGTAGGGGTAAATTTTGATGCTGAATGTCATGGGCACATTCGATTTAACCTACGAGGTCATCTAAGCAAAAAAACAAAAGAAAAAGGGGGCCGCTGCAGCAGCATTAAACAAGAACGAGCACTGCAGCAACAGATAAATAGATACATTAATAGATAGATCGATCCTATCTATCTATTAATGTATCTATTTATCTATCTATCTATTTTATTTATTTTATTTATCTACTATATCTTTAGTAACAGTAAAGAGAATCCTGATTGGACTGTTTTGAGTTGAATTCTGTTGCTGCAGAGGCTCGTTTATTTAATGATGCTGCAGCGGCCCCTTTTTTCGTTTTTCTTTGCTTAGATGACCCGGGAGGTCAAATCCAATGTGCCCATGACATTCAGCATTAAAATTGCAATCAATAGATAGATAGATAGAT
The DNA here is from genome assembly GCF_000485595.1 of Priapulus caudatus. Taxonomy (NCBI): domain Eukaryota; kingdom Metazoa; phylum Priapulida; class Priapulimorpha; order Priapulimorphida; family Priapulidae; genus Priapulus; species Priapulus caudatus. The sequence goes on from NW_014578224.1 coordinate 16,798, forward strand.
AGATAGATATTTTTGGCGTTATTTTTCTTTCAACCATGTGGTTGACACCGCTCCCAAATAGAGAAATGCAAACGCTATACACATCGAGGGCTAACGTTGAAAGCCACCCAGGTGTAGCTAATGAAAATTCGATCCCAACAACAAAGAAAACGTTGTGTGGGTTCGCGTACACGGTAAATACACACACTGCACAAAAGAGCAGGCCGCGCAGAGAGGATGGCATCAGTTGCAGCCGCAGCGACAACGACACACGAGAGCGCCTCATTCCATGCATTAACCTCCTAGTAATACTGACGCAGAGAAAAGATGTCACTGCTATGGAGAAGTTTGCGACCGCTGTTTGATACAGATAAGATATGTGGAGCTTGGCCCGTACACAACCGTTGGAGACTTCAGCGCGCACAACCAGACGCTGGCGTGTTTACTCTACTGTCATACTTCTGCGAAGCATCGCAGTGTTACTGTTCATGGTGTGCGAGACTTGGTATATTCAACAGAACGCATCATCTGGTCGACTGGCTCATCTGGGCGCGCTCAAATACTCTTGCCATACTCACAGGTTATTCATTAACATCGTAGCCATTCATGAGAAAACCCGTCAGAAATAATGAGTTACATGCGCAATGGGAAAATGTATTTGCAGCCGAAAGAACTAACGTGCTAGACAAGGTATCTGGTTACAGTAAGATCCTGACTTCACTGTTTGTCGTCTTATATCTCATCATCTACACCTTTGCATCTACTACGTTCGTTCTCTTGTCACTTAAATCCAATGCCAATGACAGCAAAAATAATTTGGCCCACTGTCGAAATGTGTTGCATCCTACTTTCTGTACGTTGCTGCCACAGCCCCGATATATCTGTTCCTAGTGTTCCTGCTAACACTTCAAGTGAAATTTAAAACCATCGCCACTACCATCGCAAAGGAACCCCACCTTGCAAGACATGTTGGTGAATATAGAAGAGCGCACCAGAAGCTGTGCAGACTGATTGCTGAGACTGATGAAGTGTTTGGACCGATAATCGCCATGTACTACGCTGCTGCTATCGTCAGCTCCTTACTAATGCTTTACATGGTGTCCGTGGAGAGTTACTGGTCTTTTGGTGTTTACAATATGATATACATGATGACATCTGCCTTCTCATATCAAGGCCTGATGTTTGCAATTACCCTCATTTGTGGAGACATCAACACAAAGGTACGTCATTATTGCCTAACGTTATGTTTATTAGAGGTAACTATAATTATATTAGATTTCCCAGTGGAGTTAAGCGAGATAGGAATAAAAATGAACAGGCAAATGGTTCATTTGTGTGAGATATTACTATCATTCATAACTTCGTGAATTTTAACATTCATTTCGTCGGCTACGTGAAATGTAATATACATCTTCATCGACTGCCGCCTCATCTTACTGAAGCCATTATACTGAAGTTAATGCTAAGATAGCACTTACGACTAATCTTAAAGTTACGAGAGGGTCTGGGATCTCGTGATGTTAAGAGGAAATTTGCTAGGATTTTTCATTCTCGTAACTTTACGGTGTTTTTGTCAACGGTCTACGAGTCGCAGTTAATGTTAAGACTAATGTTAAGACTAATTTTGTTTCTGACAACGGGCCCCCTGCTCCGCACACTCCTTCACCACCTCACCTACTTTTAAATTTCTTTCCCTCTTTGATTCAATATTTTCACCTCGCTGATTATTTCATTTCCTATTCTGCTTATCAACGTCTGCCCCCCACATTTGTGACCGCATATCTTATTATTTCCCCCTGTATTTACAACAAATCATTACAGTGTTACGTTTATAGTTGTTTCCCTTCCTCCACCATCGAGTGCCTTGCCTTCTAATCAATTACCATACTTCATTTTCTGCTTCATCCTGTAGCTTCTACATCACGTCTATTACGAGGTGTAACTTGTATTTTAAAATCTCGCGGGATTCAGTACTGCACACTGACGGGCCAGTAAGCTGAACATCTTCAAGCGGCCACTTCAATTATATAATCCCTTTAGCATGAGCATCCAGAATGATGATTGCTCGGAAGGATTTGCCATCTACTAAATATACAACAAAGACAAATGCACTGGTCACTGTTTGCGAAGATAACAGCATCTATATCCTCAAAGAAGCCAGTAGAATTAAAACATTTTTACCTCTGCCAAGGAGGTTGTGTTTTCGCCCCTGTTGATTTGTTTGTTGGGATGTTTGTTGGTTTGTTTGTCTGTCAACAGGATATCTAAAAAAGATACGAACGAATTTTGATGGAATTTTTTGGACGGGTTGGTCTTGGGCCAACAACCAATCGATTCGATTTTGGTGGTGATCCGGATGCAGATCTGGATCCAGGATTTTAAAATTAAAAAAAGAAGTTTTTTTCTATTTTTTTGTGAGGAAGATTTCGAACGCATTCAAAATTCATCAGAAAAAAAATCCTGGATGTTTTTTCTCTCAAAATTTCTGAAAATGTCATCAAACTACATTGGGTGTACCAGCAAGATGAATGGGGGACTGTTACGCTGTGGCGGAGGTTTGCTATCTCCAATTGCTCCTGTTACTCAAGAGATGGCTCCATTATTACTTAATTGTTGTTACGTTGTCATGGTAACGCCCGGGACTGTTGTCCGAGGGCCTGTTGAAAGTGGGTGACATACACCCAGTTGCTATTGCTCTCAATCTGCTCGTATCTCAAAGCAGACGAGCGGGGGTTGCTGGAGAAAAGGGAACATAAAGAGACGAGATTGTTGTTGGGTTGTTACGACAAGTTTGTGTTCTTAGCAGTTGAACGAGGGCTGTTTGTCAGTGACCATGTATTAGCATTTACATTGGTCTGGGGGTCGTCCTTGTCCTCACCCCTTTCCAGCTAGCTACGGCCCTGGACACGATACCAGCTTGCACGATTACTCATGATGCACCAAGTGGTGAGCACCTACGTAAAAGAATCTGTATAAATACAGCGCTGTATATTTCTCGACATGCAAGTGTGCTCTCAACGCACGTGGACAAAGAAGTCACGCGATTCGATATCAGTTGCCAGCAATGTAACAACCTTGAACAGTCGGGGACGGACGACAAATGGATAGAGAGCAAACATCCGATTCATGGGAATAGAAGGGCTACACAATGCGTCGGACATATTCTAGAAATAGCTAATGGTACCAATTAAAGCTCCAGAAAAAAGTCATGGTCGTGGATAATGCATTCGTAATGTCTCTTTTCTGCTTCCTTGTGTAACGTGACAGAGTAGCAAAACTGTTCCATTTAGAAATCTATTGACGCAACTGGCTTACCTATACACGGCGGACCTGCAAGTCAAGTCCCGCACTACACAGGACGCACGCAGACGGAGCGGATGACAGAAGTTGTAGCAGTGACAATGTCTGACACGCAGAAAGTGTTGGACAACCGCAAGAAATATATCCAAGCAGAAACGCAATAGTATTGACTCTTTTGGGACATCATTGCAATTGACAAGTTTAAGATGTTCAAAACCGCCGTTGATACAAGCCGCTTTGAGAAACTATGATTTATTAAGGTTCAAACTTAATAAACATGATCTGAATAGTTAACATTACCATTCTGTAACTCGAGTCCTTAATCGTTTCTCCCACAAAACCACAATCTAATGAGATAGACACATCTCAGAAATCTACGCATGCAAGCGTAAAACTCCAGCTATTTTGTACAGCATAAGTCGCCAGATAAGCTAGTTGTTACGCCCACACCGACAGGCCTAGGCTAGGAGCTTAGATTTTTAAGACATTGATTAGACTGTTGTATCATATTAACGTGTAACCAGGTTTGATATTCTGTCCTCGTACGCTAGTTCGAGCCTTATTTTGCCACGTATCGTGTGCCACTGGTGGCCACGTCGTCGCTAACACGGCCGTGCTGCTGAATAGTGTTGGATCGCTGCTCGCCCTCGGCGTCATATGCGGCATGCTGAGAGAGAAGGTAGGCGACGACGACGACGACGACGACGACTATCATAGCGTCGGCCCTCGTGTTGTTGTTGTTGTTTGTGGTGGTGGTGGTGGTGGTAGTGTTGTTGGTGTTGTTGTTGTTGTTGTTGGTTGTTGTTGTTGTTGGTGTTTCTGGTGTTGTTTTTGGTGGTGGAGCTGTTTGGCTATTATTATTATTGTTGTTGTTGTTGTTGTTGTTGTTGTTGTTGTTGTTGTTGTTGTTGTTGT
>NW_014578224.1:21001-22710 GCF_000485595.1 Priapulus caudatus
CACTGGTGGCCACGTCGTCGCTAACACGGCCGTGCTGCTGAATAGTGTTGGATCGCTGCTCGCCCTCGGCGTCATATGCGGCATGCTGAGAGAGAAGGTAGGCGACGACGACGACGACGACGACGACGACGACTGTCATAGCGTCGGCCCTCGTGTTGTTGTTGTTGTTTCTATCGTCATCATCGCTGTCGTTGTTGTTGTTGCACGATCGTTTTCACACAGTAAAAACACAAAGAAGAAGTCAATCAGGAGAAGTCTAGCAAGACAGCTACACCTAGCAGTCTAGCACCCCCTATAAAAGTGACTCTATCCTCATGAAAGGGGGTGGGTTCCTATACCCGGGGCACAGCGTAGTTTGGTGAAGTTGGCAACAAATGGTAGAAAAATTCGCTCGGCCAGGCTGAGTGATGCACAACGTATTCATGTTTTTACGTCACGTCTCATCACCGTCAACATTGCGACTTTGCAACAAATATATATGTCATCGCCGGACAAACGAGGTGTTGGCATAGTAGCAACGCATAACAAGAGCAGCATTCGCAGAACAGAAACAGACAAACATAGCGACGATCTTTTCATAGAAGTGCAAACGTTCCTGAGCTCACACACACGGACAAGCGAAACAATCAATTAAGCCAACCTAGAAACTCTCACGTACCAACATTGACATTAAACATCATGGTGACTACGTAAAATGGTTGCGTAAATGTAGATTTCTATTATACATGGACAAGGTTTAATATCATACCAGCAGTGACAAATATTGTCGTAAAAGCATCCATATCGTAGGAAACAATGAGAATACGTATGATAACACGACCGTTTCCAATTTTGGGAATCCAGGGTGAAACATTCTATCATATAGAACCCGTTCTAAAACCTATCCACGTTCAGAAGACAAGGACGTTATTTTTAAGAAGGTGAACGCGTAAAAACGCTTCAATGTGGATACCAAGAAAAAACATTCTAATATGGAAAACCAGGAGAAGTATTCCAATATGAGAAACCAGGAGAAGCATTTGAATATGGAAAACCAGTAGAAGCATTCCAACGCTGAGAACTAGGAGAATCATTCCAATATGGAGAACCAAGTATAGCGTTCCAACATGGAGACAGGAGAAACACTCCAATATGGAGAAACAGGAGAAACATTTCCAAATTGAGAAGTAGGGGCTTTAAATTTAGGTGGCATTAATCAGATAACTTTTCACTCGCAATTATGCCTTTGGGCGGTAAACAATTTTAACATGCACAAATAACACATTGACAACAAAACGAGTAGAGCAAACACACTCGGCGTCGGGCATAGTGTAGAAATAGCTAATGACACCAGGCAACGCTCAATAAAAAGTCCCGGTCGTGGATAATGCATTCGTAATGTCTCTTTTCTGCTTCCTCGTGTAATGTGGCAAAGTAGCAAAACTGTTCCATTTAGAAACACATTGACGCAACTAGCTTACCTATACACGGCGGACCTGCAAGTCAAGTCCCGCACTACACAGGACGCACGCAGACGGAGCGGATAACGGCAGTTGCAGCAGCAACAATGTCACAGAGAAAGTGTTGGACATTAGGAGGCACCTCATCAGTGCGACCGCACCGTAACGCTGACCGGGACAGACAATCACTGCTATTGAGAAAGTGTTGGACAACCGCAGGAAATATATCCAAGCAGAAACGCAATAGTATTGTCAGTATTGACTCTTTCG
>NW_014578224.1:22853-24466 GCF_000485595.1 Priapulus caudatus
AAACCACGAGAAGCATTTGAATATGAAAAACCAGAAGCATTCCAACACTGAGAACTAGGAAAAACATTCCAATATGGAAAACCACGAGAAGCATTTGAATATGAAAAACCAGAAGCATTCCAACACTGAGAACTAGGAAAAACATTCCAATATGGAAAACCACGAGAAGCATTTGAATATGAAAAACCAGAAGCATTCCAACACTGAGAACTAGGAAAAACATTCCAATATGGAAAACCACGAGAAGCATTTGAATATGAAAAACCAGAAGCATTCCAACACTGAGAACTAGGAAAAACATTCCAATATGGAAAACCACGAGAAGCATTTGAATATGAAAAACCAGTAGCATTCCAACACTGAGAACTAGGAGAAGCATTCCAATATGGAGAACCAAGTATAGCCTTCCAACATATAGACAGGAGAAACACTCCAATATGGAGAAACAGGAGAAACATTCCCAAATTGAGAAGTAGGGGGTTTAAATGTAGATGGCATTAATCAGATAACTTTTCACTCGCAATTATGCCTTTGGGCGGTAAACAATTTTAACATGCAAAAATAACACATTGACAACAAAACGGGTAGAGCAAACACACTAGGCGTCGGGCATAGTGTAGAAATAGCTAATGACACCAGGCAACGCTCAATAAAAAGTCCTGGTCGTGGATAATGCATTCGTAATGTCTCTCTTCTGCTTCCTTGTGTAACGTGACAGAGTAGCAAAAAATATTGCATTTCGAAATAGATATTGACGCAACTGGCTTACGTATACACATCGGACCTGCAAGTCGAGTCTCACACTACACAGGAGACACGCAGACGTAGCGGATGACGGCAGTTGCAGCAGCGACAATGTCACAAAAAAGTGTTGGACATTAGGAGGCACCTCATCAGTGTGACCGCACCGTAACGCTGACCTGGACAGACAATCACTGCTATTGAGAAAGTGTTGGACAACCGCAGGAAATATATCCAAGCAGAAACGCAATAGTATTGTCAGTATTGACTCTTTCGAGACATCATTGCTATTGACAAGTTAAAGATGTTGAAGACCGCCGTTAATACAAGCCGCTTTGTCTAACTAAAAGGTTCAAACTTAATAAATATGATCTGAAAATTTCACATTACCATTCCGTAACTCGAGTCCTTAATCGTTTCTCCCACAAAACCGCAATCGAATGAGATAGACACATCTCAGAAATCTACGCATGCAAGCCTGAAGCGTAAAACTCCAGCTATTTAGTACAGCATAAGTCGCCAGATAAACAAAATCTCGTTACACCCACACCGACAGGAGCTTAGATTTATTACGATGACATTCATTAGACGGTTGTATCATATTAACGTGTTTGCTATTCTGTCCTCGTACGCTAGTTCAAGCCTTATTTTGCCATGTATCGTGTGCCACTGGTGGCGAGCAAGTGTTTATGCTATAGGAGGCAGCACCGCTCAGCAGGCAACATTACTTTTTAATATGGTCAACACTGGTTATTTTACGTGCACCTGAACGCTCTGCATCAATTTCGCTGCTGTTTTTGCAGCCATACAATATATAAAATTATAAAATACATATTTGTGAATGTATGCCTGTTTGTTTGTCTGTTCTCAAT
>NW_014578224.1:32146-33078 GCF_000485595.1 Priapulus caudatus
CAGTTGCAGCAGCGACAATATCACAGAGGAAGTGTTGGACATTAGGAGGCACCTCATCAGTGCGACAGCACCGTAATGCTGACCTGGACAGACAATCACTGCTATTGAGAAAGTGTTGGACAACCGCAGGAAATATATCCAAGCAGAAACGCAATAGTATTGTCAGTATTGACTCTTTCGGGACATCATTGCTATTGACAAGTTTAAGATGTTGAAGACCGCCGTTAATACAAGCCGCTTTGTCTAACTAAAAGGTTCAAACTTATATTTAACTTATACTTATACCTAAAAGGTAATAAACATTATCTGAAAAGTTAACATTACCATTCCGTAACTCGAGACCTTAATCGTTTCTCCCACAAAACCGCAATCTAATGAGATAGACACATCTCAGAACTCCAGCTATTTAGTACAGCATAAGCCGCCAGATAAACAAAATCTCGTTACACCCACACCAACAGGAGCTTAGATTTATTTCGATGACATTCATTAGACTGTTGTATCATATTAACGTGTTTGCTATTCTGTCCTCGTGCTCTAGTTCGAGCCTTATTTTTCCACGTATCGTGTGCCACTGGTGGCGAGCAAGTGTTTATGCTATAGGAGGCAGCACCGCTCAGTGGGCAACATTACTTTTTAATATGGTCAACAGTGGTTTCACGTCAATTTCGCTGCTGTTTTTGCAGCCATACAATATATATATATATATATACTATAATTTGGCTAATCTTGTGTGTGTGTGTGTGTGTGTGTTTGTTTGTGTTCGCTTTTCGCCCTGATTTGTCACTTAATCGCGCTAACTGAAGATATATTCAGAATCACCACGTCTGGGAGATGGTTCTGGCTGAGTATTAAGTATTAAGTCAAAATTTCGAAAAAATGCTATTCGTCAATAGATGGCAGTGCGTACAGCACATCCACATCACATACGT
>NW_014578224.1:33088-39199 GCF_000485595.1 Priapulus caudatus
ATAAATAGATACATTAATAGATAGATCGATCCTATCTATCTATTAATGTATCTATTTGTCTATCTAACTATCTATCTATCTATTTATTTTTTTATTTATCTACTATATCTTTAGTAACAGTAAAGAAAGTCAGTGCAAGCTGAATCCTGTTTGAACTGTTTTTAGTTGAATCCTGTTGCTGCAGGGGCTCGTTTATTTAATGATGCTGCAGCGGCCCCTTTTTTTCGTTTTGTTGTTGCTTAGATGACCTCGGAGGTCAAATCCAATGTGCCCATGACATTCAGCATCAAAATTTCAATAGATATATAGATAGATAGATATTTTTGGGGTTATTTTTCTTTCAACCACGTGGTCACCAACTGAGTGCTTTATTTCCCGGGCAACGCCGAGCATCCTGCTAGTATACAATATAAACAATATAGATATAGAATATGAGAGAATTCAATATGTTCCAATAACACCGCTCCCAAATAGAGAAATGCAAATGCTATACACATCGAAGGCTAACGTTGAAAGCGACCCAGTGTAGCTAATGAAAATCGATCCCAACAACAAGCAAACGTGTGTGGGTTCGGTACACGGTAAATACACACACTGCACAAAGAGCACGCCGGCAGAGAGGATAGTGAGATAGTGAGATCTGGTGAGATAGTGCGCATGCGCTAAAACGGTAATGTAGCCAGATTGTGTACCGACTGGTTTATGCAGCGAAGACGTTACAGCAAGGTCTGCTTCCTATTTCATAAGTGAGATCGACTAATGGAATATTATCGTAGAAATCTATGCTGGGATAACCCCTCTTTTTTTAAATTCATAATTTTGGCAAAATATTTTTCTTCTTTGGAGATACTGCGCATGCGCGTGCATCGTTTCAGACGTGTAGTACGGCCTAAATAAAAGTACGTAATATAGCTTGCTGCGGGAGAGAAGGGTGGGGGACTGAGGGAAGGTGGCAGGGAAGACAGCCGAGGGGCGGTGGAAGAAGGAGGCTGAGGGTGCGACAATGAAGACAAAGAGAAGGGCGGGCAGGGATGAAGTAGTAGTTTTGCACCCGACTGGCTAGGGTGCTCTCTTAATTATAAACACAGGTTTACTGATAAAATTTTTATTACAGAAACCTATGCTGAGATACCCCCTGAGCATATTAAATGCATTTTCAGCACAAAATATAACTCCTCGTGAGATATTGCGCATGCGCTAAAACAGTAACGTAGCCAAATTGTGTACTGACTGGTTTATGCAGCTCTAACGTTCGTCGCGTTGTCTGTCAGAATATTGGCCGTAATCCTGGTCACACGCCAGTGTAACGTTTCTCCGCGTGGTGCGTGCTTGACCTTCGTCACGGCTCACCAGTGTGACGTCTCTTCTGTTTTTGTGATTGTATAGTACCTTGTTGCGTTGTGTTTCTTAACCGACCGGCGGCTGTTGTCTGCGACCGTCGTCAGCATTTCGTCAGGCTTGCGGAGTGCTCGAGTGTGTGTGAGTGTAGCTCTAGAACTATAGCCCTCCGCTTTGCCGCAGGGGAATGTCTGGCCAAAGATCACATCGTCCAAGTACACCAGGCACTCCTTCCAATGAAACCCACGCAGGACTAGCTACATTAACCTCCTGAAGGTCGCGGGACTGTTCGATAAACCAAATGGCATGACCTTGAACTCATATTAGCGCTCTCTCGTGCTAAATGCGGTCTTCGGTGCATCTTGCAGATTTATTTCGACCTGCCAATACCCGCTCGTCAAGTCCAGGGTCGAGAACCACTGGGCCCTGCAAGGGAGTCCAGTGTATCATCGATTCGAGGCTGTGGATATGCGTCCCTCTGGGTGACGTCATTCAGACGTCTGTAGTCGACGCAGAAGCGGGTACTTTCGTCCTTCTTGGTTACCAAGACGACAGGGGAGGCCCAAGGGCTGCTGCTGGAACGAATCATGCCGTCTCGTAGCATCTTGCCCACTTCTGTATTCATAACCTCTTGCTTTGCCAGAGCACACCTCCTTGGAACCTGTTTGATAGGAGGATGGTCTCCGGTGTCAATCCAATGCCTCACGAGACTGGTGTGGCCCAGCCTCTCACCAGGGGCTGTGAACAGATGTGCATAGGTCTGTAGTATCCCGGCCACGTCGTACTTCGGCTCCCTGGTTATCACCTCATCCACCCCTTCCAGAAGGCGACAGAGATGATCAGCAAGGTCCGTTTGGCTGGTTCCTAGTTTGGCAGGAGCGGGTTTGCCTACAGCTGCCAAAGCCACCTGGACTTCCGGTTCCAGCCAGGCGATCTCCTCCCACTAGAAAGGTATCTGGGTACAGTAAGATCCTGACTGCACTGTTTGTCGTCTTATATCTCATCATCTACACCTTTGCATCTACTACGTTCGTTCTCTGGTCACTTAAATCAATGCCAATGACAGCAAAAATAATTTTTGGCAGTGGAATGATGGTTGCATTCTACTTTCTGTATGTTGCTGCCACAGGCCCGATATATCTGTTTCTAGTGTTCCTGCTAACACTTCAAGGGAAATTTAAAACCATCGCCACTGCCATCGCAAAGGAAACCCACCTTGCAAGAAACGTTGGCGAATATAGAAGAGCGCACCAGAAGCTGTGCAGACTGATTGCTGAGACTGATGAACTGTTTGGACCGATAATCGCCATGTACTACGCTGCTGCTATCGTCAGCTCCTTACTAATGCTTTACATGGTGTCCGTGGAGAGTTACTGGTCTTTTGGTGTTTACAATATGATATACATGATGACATCTGCCTTCTCATATCAAGGCCTGATGTTTGCAATGACCCTCATTTGTGGAGACATCAACACAAAGGTACGTCATTATTGCCTAACGTCATGTTTATTAGAAGTAACTATAATTATATTAGATTTCCCAGTGGAGACTGAAAGTTAAGCGAGATAGGGATAAAAATAAACAGGCAAATGGTTCATTTGTCTGAGATTTTACTATAACTTCGTGAATTTTAACATTCATTTCGTCGGCTACGTGAAATGTAATATACATCTTCATCCACTGCAGCCTCATCTTACTGAAGCCATTATACTGAAGTTAATGCTAAGATAGCACTTATGACTAATCTTAAAGTTACGAGAGGGTCTTGGATCTCGTGATGTTTTACGAGGAAATTTGCTAGGATTTTTCATTCTCGTAACTTTACGATGTTTCTGTCAACGGTCTACGAGTCGCAGTTATTGTGAAGACTAATGTTAAGGGTAAAACATCAGAACAGAGTAAAACAAAGACCGTCGCGCTCTGTCACCCCTCACCTACATTCAAATTATCTTTCCCCCTTGATTCAATATTTTCTCTTCGCTGACTAATTAATTTCGCATTCTGCGTGCTTGTCAACGTCTGCCCCCACATTTGTCACCGCTTATCTTATTATTTCCCCCTGTATTTACAACACATCATTACAGTGTTACGTTCCTAGTTGTTTCCCTTCCTCCACCATCGAGAGCGTTGCCTTCTAATCAATCACCATACTTCCTTCTCTGCTTCATCATGTAGCTTCTACATCACGTCTATTACGAAGTATAACTTGTATTTTGAAATCTCGCGAGATTCAATACTGCACACTGACGGGCCAGTAAGCAGAACACCTTCAAGCGGCCAATTTAATTATATAATTCCTCATCAGAAGAAAAGAGTATTTTAGCTGTTGCAGGAAAGAATCTTACTTGCAACTAGCTCCAAAATTTTGCCTGATGAACCACAGTCATATGCTTACACATTAAACCTGGGATACAATCAAACGATTTTTTCGTAAACAAAGGGAAATTGTGTAGCATGAGCATCCTGAATGATGATTGCTTGGAAGGATTTGCCATCTACTAAATATACAACAATGACAAATGCACTGGTCACTGTTTGCGAAGACAACAGCATCTATATCCTCGAAGAAGCCAGTAGAATTAAAACATTTTTACCTCTGCCAAGGAGGTTATGTTTTCGCCCCTGTTGATTCGTTTGTTGGTTTGTTTGTCTGTCAACAGGATATCTAAAAAAGATACGGACGGATTTTGATGGACATTTTTGGACGGGTTGGTCTTGGGCCAACAACCAATCGATTCGATTTTGGTGGTGATCCGGATGCAGAGCTGGCTTCAAGATTTTAAAATTTAAAAAAATGTTTTTTTATTTTTTTGTGAGGAAGATTTCGAACGCATTCAAAATTCATCAGAAAAAAAACCCTGGATGTTTTTTCTCTAAAAATATCTGAAAATTTCATCAAACTACATTGGGTGTACCAGCAAGATGGGGGATTGTTATGCTGTGGCGGAAGTTTTCTATCTCCGATTGCTCCTGTTACTCAAGAGACGGGTCCTTATTACTTAATTGTTGTTATGTTGTCATGGTAACGCCCGGGACTGTTGTAGGCAGGCCTGTTGAAAGTGGGTGACATACACCCAGTTGCTATCGCTCTCAATCTGCTCGTATCTCAAAGCAGACGAGCGGGGGTTGCTGTAGGAAAGGGAATATAAAGAGACGAGATTGTTGTTGGGTTGTTACGACAAGTTTGTGTTCTTAGCAGTTGAACGAGGGCTGTTTTCTCAGTGACCATGTATTAGCATTTACATTGGTCTGGGGGTCCTTCTTGCCCTCACCCCTTTCCAGCTAGCTACGGCCCTGGACACGATACCAGCTTGCACGATTACTCATGATGCACCAAGTGGTGGGCACCTACGTAAAAGAATCTGTATAAATACCGCGCTGTATATTTCTCGTCATGCAAGTGTGCTCTCAACGCACGTGGACAAAATACCAAGCCATTCGATATCAGTTGCCAGCAATATAACAACCTTAAACAGTCGGGGACCACACGACAAATGGATAGAGAGCAAACATCCGATTCATGGGAATAGAAAGGCTACACACTGCGTCGGACATAGTCTAGAAATAGCTAATGGTACCAGGTAAAGCTCCATAAGAAAGTCCTGGTCGTGGACATTGCATTTGTAATTTCTCTTTTCTGCTTCCTCGTGTAACGTGACAGAGTAGCAAAACTGTTCCATTTAGAAACATATTGACGTAACTAGCTTACGTATACACGGCGGACCTACAAGTCAAGTCCCGTACTACACGGGAGGCACGCAGACTGAGCGGATGACGGCAGTTGCAGCAGCGACAATGTCACAGAGAAAGTGTTGGACATTAGGAGGCACCTTATCAGTGCGAGCGCACCGGACAGACAATCACTGCCATTGAAAAGTTTAAGACCGCTGTTGATACAAATGAAGATATGTGGAGTTTGGCCTTACACAACCGTTGGAGACTTCAGTGTACAAACAGATACTGTAGTTTTTACTCTACTGTCATACTTCTCCTGGGCATTGTAGTGTTGGTGTCCTTAAGAAGCGAATTGGTCACCCTCGGTATCAAAAGATAATATGGAGTCCTGATTTCTAGCACACCTGTAATGTGCTGCTACGTAAAAGTAAGCGCCAACATCGTACACCTCAGTATATGTCGATTGGAAATCCGGAGATACGTCCGTGGATGGGAGGAGCTACTAGCAAGCGGTACGGGAGCCGTTAGAAGGGCAGCTAGATTTGCAAAACTCGTCACCGTCCCATGTGTCGCCTTCAGCGTGATTCTTGGTGTCCTGACGACGATTAACAGATTGCCGTCAGGAACGCCGCTGCTCGTGGAGATACCGGTAGGATGCAGCATCATGATGGTCAGCTACTGGGCTTTCATTGATGCGGAAGCACCGATGTACATGCTACTCGTGCTTCTGCTCAGTATTCGAAGCCAGTTGAAAAGCATCTCAACGGACATCGCAAAGGAAACCAATCTCGCAAGACATGTTGGAGAATATAGAAGAGCGCACCAGAAGCTGTGCAGACTGATTGCTGAGACTGATGAACTGTTTGGTCCGATAATTGCCATGTACTGCGCTGCTGCCATCGTCAGCTCCTTACTATTGCTCTACATGGCGTCTGTGCAGAGCTACTGGTCTGAGAGTGCACACACTGGAGTATGGTGGCCGAGATGGCTACGGATATTTTTATTACAAATTCATTTTCATTTCAAATTCATTTTCATTTCAAATTCATTTTCATTTTTATTTTCATTTTCATTTTCATTTCAAATTCATTTTCATTC
>NW_014578224.1:41203-43112 GCF_000485595.1 Priapulus caudatus
ACATCTGCCTTCTCATATCAAGGCCTGATGTTTGCAATGACCCTCATTTGTGGAGACATCAACACAAAGGTACGTCATTATTGCCTAACGTCATGTTTATTAGAAGTAACTATAATTATATTAGATTTCCCAGTGGAGACTGAAAGTTAAGCGAGATAGGAATAAAAATAAACAGGCAAATGGTTCATTTGTCTGAGATTTGACTATAACTTCGTGAATTTTAACATTCATTTCGTCGGCTACGTGAAATGTAATATACATCTTCATCGACTGCCGCCTCATCTTACTGAAGCCATTATACTGAAGTTAATGCTAAGATAGCACTTACGACTAATCTTAAAGTTACGAGAGGGTCTGGGATCTCGTAATGTTAAGAGGAAATTTGCTAGGATTTTTCATTCTCATAACTTTACGATATTTCTGTCAACGGTCTACGAGTCGCAGTTATTGTGAAGACTAATGTTAAGACTAATTTTGTTTCTGACAACGAGCTCCATGAGGGTAAAACATCGGAACAGGGTAAAACAAAGATCTTCGCGCTCCATCACCCCTCACCTACTTCCAAATTATCTTTCCCCCCTTGATTCAATATTTTCTCCTCGCTGACTATTTCATTTCGCATTCTGCGTGCTTGTCAACATCTGCCCCCCATATTTGTCACCGCTTATCTTATTATTTCCCCCTGTATTTACAACACATCATTACAGTGTTAGGTTCCTAGTTGTTTCCCTTCCTCCACCATCGAGTGCGTTGCCTTCTAATCAATCACCATACTTCATTCTCTGCTTCATCATGTGGCTTCTACATCACGTCTATTACGAAGTATAACTTGTATTTTGAAATCTCGCGGGATTCAGTACTGCACACTGACGGGCCAGTAAGCAGAACACATTCAAGCGGCCAATTTAATTATATAATTCCTCATCAGAATAAAATAGTATTTTAGCTGTTGCAGGAAAGAATCTTACTTGCAACTAGCTCCAAAATTTCGCCTGATGGACCACAGTCATACGCTTACACATTAAACCTGGGATACAATCAAACGATTTTTTCGTAAACAAAGGGAAATTGTGTAGCATGAGCATCCTGAATGATGATTGCTTGGAAGGATTTGCCATCTACTAAATATACAACAATGAAAAATGCCCTGGTCACTGTTTGCGAAGACAACAGCATCTATATCCTCGAAGAAGCCAGTAGAATTAAAACATTTTTACCTCTGCCAAGGAGGTTATGTTTTTGCCCCTGTTGATTCGTTTGTTGGGTTGTTTGTTGGTTTGTTTGTCTGTCAACAGGATATCTAAAAAAGATACGGACGGATTTTGATGGAATTTTTTGGACGGGTTGGTCTTGGGCCAACAACCAATCGATTAGATTTTGGTGGTGATCCGGATGCAGATCTGGATTCAGGATGTAAAAATTTAAAAAAATGTTTTTTTTATTTTTTTGTGAGGAAGATTTCGAACGCATTCAAAATTCATCAGATAAAAAAAACCTGGATGTTTTTTCTCTAAAAATATCTGAAAATTTCATCAAACTACATTGGGTGTACCAGCAAGATGAAGGGAGGGACTGTTATGCTGTGGCGGAAGTTTGCTATCTCCGATTGCTCCTGTTACTCAAGAGATGGGTCCATTATTACTTAATTGTTGTTATGTTGTCATGGTAACGCCCGGAACTGTTGTACGCGGGCCTGTTGAAAGTGGGTGACATACACCCAGTTGCTATCGCTCTTAATCTGCTCGTATCTCAAAGCAGACGAGCGGGGGTCGCTGGAGGAACGGGAATATAAAGAGACGAGATTGTTGTTGGGTTGTTACGACAAGTTTGTGTTCTTAGCAGTTGAACGAGGGCTGTTTGTTATTGACCATGTATTAGCATTTACATTGGTCTGTGAGCACTCCTTGTC
>NW_014578224.1:45083-46902 GCF_000485595.1 Priapulus caudatus
TTAAGAAGCGAATTGGTCACCCTCGGTATCAAAAGATAATATAGAGCCCTGATTTCTAGCACACCTGTAATGTGCTGCTACGTAAAAGTAGTTGCCAACATCGTACACCTCAGTATAAGTCGATCGGAAATCCGGAGATACGTCCGTGGATGGGAGGAGCTACTAGCGGGCGGTACGGGAGCCGTTAGAAGGGTAGCTAGATATGCGAAACTCATCACCGTCCCGTGTGTCGCCTTCAGCGTGATTCTTGGTGTCCTGATGACGATTAACGGCTTGTTAGCGATGCCGTCAGGAACGCCGCTACTCGTGGAGATACCGGTAGGATGTAGCATCATGATGGTCAGCTACTGGGCTTTCATTGATGCGGAAGCACCGATGTACATGCTACTCGCGCTGCTGCTCAGTATTCGAAGCCAGTTGAAAAGCATCTCAACGGCCATAGCAAATAAAACCAATCTTGCAAGAAACGTTGGAGAATATAGAAGAGCGCACCAGAAGCTGTGCAGACTGATTGCTGAGACTGATGAACTGTTTGGACCGATAATCGCCATGTACTACGCTGCTGCCATCGTCAGCTCCTTACTAATGCTATACATGTTGTCCGTGAAGAGTTACTCGTCTAGGCTGGGTAGTCTTCTTGACGCATACCAGATTTTATCCTTCCTTTCATACCAAGGAATAATGTTTGCGGTGAACATGATTTGTGGAGAGATCAACACTCAGGTACGTCATTTATTAATTACGGAAGACAATATTTTATTATAACTACTCTATAATACTACCAAGAGCCCATTAACCCCAGAGCGTACAATGCTGAAATAGGAAAACCATGGTGTCGTTTCAGCAACCTACCTTACAACGTACCATAGATATATACAACGTACTAACCATGTGTTGTATTACCATGTGTTGTATATATCTATGCAGTCACTAAACGCGGGATAGGCGTGTTACTGGGTCATATGGCGCTAGGATTACCTAGATGTACTCGATTTTTATCGCTTTATATCTCGGCATAGGAACATCGTAGAGACAAGCGGTTGATCATATATTGGCTAGCTATGACTCCTGCATAATATTCCGGTAGAGAAGTATCAAAATAAGATTGGTAAACTTTATTAATTTTGCTGAAACGACACCATGGTTTTCCTATTTCAGCGTTGTATGCTCTGGGGTTAATGGGCTCTTGATACTACTTATAATTAAATACTCCGTTGTTTTGGCAGTTGCCTTAGCGCAATGCAAAACAGACCATATGTATTCTACGGCAATCCTTACGAGATTTGCGAATCTTAAATTTGCTTTGGTAAACGAGGAAAGATTCCCTATAACCGATTATGTGGTGACATGACGTGTAGAAGCTACGTCTGTAGCCATGGTCGCATATATGGCATGTTCAGCGCATTGATTTGTCGTAAACGAGGTTTTCTGTGCTGCTAAATGAATAGCGTCACAACAGATGACGGTAGCACGCTGTTGAAACACTGAAAACGTTAGCAATATAGAGCATGTGCTAACAAACTATACAACAGTAAGCTTGGCAGTCGCCCCGACATGAAAGCTTGTTACAGTATTCTGACTAATGTGTATTTTCTGAACCATTGCGTTACATGACCGAGCTGCTTAACTATTTGCATGGTGCTGCGTGGTGATCCAACGCAAAAAAACACTGATGATTGAGCAGGTTATTTGCCGCATCATGGAGACATGTATGAACATAGGCACACCCAGTAAAACACGATTGAGTATACGATACCTGTACTTCCTCTCCGTTGTGACTTGAAACCAAGTTGTACACCTATATAAATTGACGTCAATT
>NW_014578224.1:46913-54292 GCF_000485595.1 Priapulus caudatus
CACCAGAAGCTGTGCAGACTGATTGCTGAGACTGATGAACTGTTTGGTCCGATAATCGCCACGTACTGTGCTGTTGCCATCGTCAGCTCCTTACTATTGCTCTACATGGCGTCTGTACAGAGCTACTGGTCTGAGAGTGCACACAATGGAGAGTATCTGATGACAGCGTTCCTATCATACCAAGGCATGCTTATTGCACTGAGCATGGTTTGTGGGGACATCACCATGAAGGTATGTGCGTGATCACGATGCTATATATATGACTGTAGACACGTTGGTTTGCTGCTGCAGGCTAATAATAATCAAGCATCCATAATAATTAGCTTCCCACTATGACTCACCGTTCACAACTGATAACAACCCCGCGAAAACAATTTTCAAATAGTTACAGATGAAATCCCTTTCATTTCTGCATATAGATAATAACGTATAGATATAATCTACATTTCATATAGATAATGTTTTCTCGTACTTACATCACACTAAAATATATCACACGGTATATAACGACATACGGGTGGGTTATGTTTGTGCCACGCCACACGTAGAAGAGCATGACAGTGTTATGTCTGGCTGTATGCCATTATTTGCTAGTGCCTTACTATAACGAGGGCCGTCACGGCTTAAGCTGCTGCAGTAAACCCTAACATTCGCAGAGCAGCGCAGGGGCGTGAATGTGGGAGTCGAACAAACAAAATCATTGGTTATGGGAAACTAAAAGCACTGAGACATTCGTTTCGTCAGTTGCTTCCAGCCGATGTTGATTCTGCTGCTAAACTAATGGAGCACGAACAATTGCTTGATGAAAGGAGCAATGCACACATCAAGGCAACAGGGCATGACGCACGAATACTGTGGACACACCTAATGTCACCGCGACTGCACACAGCATAACACACACGTTGCATTAGAAGTAACTTGTGATGTCTCTTTTGTGAGCAGATATGTATGTACCTACGGTTGCATTGTTGTTGTATTATGACATCAATCGAAAGAAAGCGCTAATGTATGTGCACACCACAAGTCAAAACACTCTACACAGGACGCCCGCGGGGACAGAGAGAGAGAGAGAGAGAGAGAGAGAGAGAAAGAGAGTGCGCGCGCATGCGCATGTGTGAAGAAAGAAAACGCGCGTGAAAGGGAGAGACAGTAAGAGAGAGACAGGAGAGAGAGAACACGCGCGCGAGAGAGAGAGACAGTGAGAGAGAGAGACAGGAGAGAGAAAACACGCACGCGAGAGACAGTAAGAGAGAGAAGAGAGGGAAAGAGAGCGCACGAGAGACAGTAAGAGAGAGAAGAGAGGGAAAGAGAGCGCACGAGAGAGAAAGCACGTGCGTGAGAAAGAGAGCACGATAGGGAGAGAGCCGATGGCAGCGGTTACTACAGCAGCGACAACAACGCAGAGGAAATGTTGGACAACGAGCGAGAACCTATCCACGCAGCAGCAGGTCAATACTGAGTCGTCCGGGACATCATTGCTATGGAGAAGTTTAAGACCGCTGTTGATACAAATGAAGATATGTGGAGTTTGGCCTTACACAACCGTTGGAGACTTCAGCGCACCAACCAGACGCTGGCGTGTTTACTCTACTGTCATCCTGCTCCTGACCATTGCAATGGTTCTGTTCTTAATAACATTATTAGGTACAAGTGATGGATCAAATGCAAACTTAATATTCTTTACACCTGTGTTGTTCGTATACGTGCAGGTGATTGTCAACATCATAATCATCCTGAGAGGCAAACGGAGAATCACACGCTACATGTGCCGATGGGAAAACATTCTTTTATCTGACGCGCCCTTGAACCAAATAGCAGTAAGATATACATCAAGGCTCTAACTGCAACCTAGCCATAGCGTCAGGTCACTCTCTGCACATACATTCTCCTGAACCGGCAATGACATATGGATCAGCAAAGTCCATCAATGACAGTACTAATCGCCAAAATACTTCGCAGCTACCTGGAGGGCTAATCTTTTATTTTATTACGGATACCATGTTGATCGCGCGCACAGGGCCGGATATATGTATGAGTTGCTCTGTGTGTCCTGCTCTTCATTCGAGACGAGTTTACGAACAACGACATCAAAACCGACAGGCCAGGTTTTCGGCTGCAGTGAAACGCAATCTTGTAAGACATGTTGGTGAACTATAGAAGAGTCAACCAGAAGCTGTGCATGACTGATTGCTGAGAAAAACGGGGAATGAATCTGTTTGGACCGATAACTGCGAGCGGGACAATGTACTGGACTAGCTGACTGCGCTATCCGTCAGCCAAATTACTCAATGCTATACCCTGGTGTCCGTGAGAGAGGTTTACTCGTTGGGCTAGGCTGGGTAGTCTTCTTGCGCATACGCAGATTTATCCATCCTTTCAAGCCGAACCCGAAATAATGCTGCGGTTGAACAGTGATTTGTCCGAGAAATCAAGTTCACTCACGCGCGCAGGCGGTGCATTGCTATCTCGCATGTACGGAAGAGCGATATCTTCATTCCACTAGGGACTGGTTACGTGCTATCAGGCGATAACTGACGGGCCCCGAAGAGCCCAGTATACGCCCTCCCCAGTAGCGCTACAGAAATGCCCTGGAAAGAAAACTCAAAAAAGGAAATACCCATCCTGGGCACATGTGGCCGGTGTGCAGATCAAGAATTAAATAGTTTCTATACCTACCTGGTATATCGTCTGATTATTTCTCTACCGGAAAATTATGCAGGAGTCCTAGCTAGCCAATCACTATGATAACCCGCCTGTCCTACGATATGTTCCACATCACGAGATAATACCAGCGATAAAAATCTAGATTCTAGGTAAGCTACGGCGACCATAATTGAGCGACAGCCGCACGATACTATCGAAGGCCCCCTACGCACGCGTTAATGAGATAAAGACTGCAATTCACGCTATAAAAAGTTATTCGCCATCGCACGTTGCTAACCCCAATGATGTTGTATTACCATGTGTTATATATATCATGCCAGTCACTAAACGCGGATAGGCGTGTTACTGGGTCATATGGCGCTAGGATTACCTAGTTAATCATAAACCTGGCGAGTGTTTATCGCTTTATAGCTCGGCATAAGGAACATGTAGAGACAAGCGGTTGGATCATATATCTCAATTTTGGCTAGAGGCTAGAACTCCTGAATAATATAACAGATAGTAGATGATGTAAATCAGAGAATAACGGTAGGTAAACTGTTATTAAATTTTGCTGAAACGACAGCGCATGGTCTTGAAAATGGGCGCCATGTTCAAGAGAGAGATATGAGAATGGTGCAGGTGCTCTGGGTAAGGAGGTGGGACTCATTCGAACACTACGTTCTATGCTAGTATTGACGAAATGAACACGGTACAATCTTAAAAGATTCCGCCCGGTGGGCTCTCTCTTTGCCCGCAGTTGCCTCTACAAGCATGCAAAACAGACCATATTATCCACGGCGCAATCGCTTACGAGATTTTCGAATCTTATATATTGCTATTGGGTAAAACGAGAGAAGATTCCCTAAACCGATTATGTGGTGATCATGACGTGTAGAAGCTACGTCTGTAGCCGATGGTCGCAAATTGTGGCCTGTTGGTAGCCATTGATTTGTCGTAAAACAGTTTCTGTGCTGCTAAATGATATAGCGTGACAACAGTAGACGTAGCAGCTGTTTGAAACACTGAAAAGTTAATGCTAATCATAGAGCATGTACTAACAAAGCTATAACAACAGTAAGCTTGGCAGTCGCCTCGACATGAAAGCTTGTTTAGTAATTCTGACTAATGTGTATTTCCTGAACGCATTGCGTTACATGAGCGCGAGCGTGCTTAACTATTTGCATCGGTGCTGCGTGGTGATCACAACCGCAAAAAACACTGATGATTGGCAGGTTATTTGACCGCATCATGAGACATGTATGACATAGGCATACCAGTAAAACACGATTGAGTATTACTCAAGACCTGATACTTCGCTCTCCTTTGTGACTTTAAACCAAAGTGTAGCACCTAATATACATTGCGGTCAAGTTACAATAATCTATGTGTGAAAGCAATGTGACCATTTTTGAATACCCAGTCAAAATCTAAAAGAAACAAACATTCCGGCACGGAAAAGAATGTCACCTGGTGGGGCAATAGGCGATGCTGCGCAACACATGCTTAATCGCACTCACCAAAATGACAATTGGCCTCCTAATGAGATTCCATTTATTTTGGTGTGCACACTCTAGCCTATCAAACAATATTACACAGCAATGTTTGTTTGACGAATTTGCAAGCAATATTCATATTTGGCATTCGGCGCAACGCCTCTATCAGTTAAATATTCTAAATTATATTAATAACAGAAAAGTAACGTAAACTAAAATATAAAAATGAAATACAAATGAATTAGATAGAATGTTAAGGCATCCGTAGTTGGTTAACATTCGCATGTTCATAGTATCATACTGTGCGAGTTGCCTAAGAGGTTATTGAAATTTAGCCCGTCCATATTTGCAATTTATCGATACACATCCCTGCAGTGGTCAACCGCGCACATTATTTCTCTAAATGCATGTGACAAATGTAAAGGAAAATTAACTGTTAACATACCAAAGCGCCATGCGCCTGTAGGCGATACAGACGCCGCTGTCCACGCATGGGATCCCACACAGCGGCAGACTCTACATTTCGTATACTTCGTATTCATGGCATACTCCGTAATTAATGCTGGCTGCTTCTCGCATACCAAGCCGCATACGATGCAGCGACACTCAACGCTAGCCCAGCCAAGGAATCGTTTGACCGTTCAAAAGAATTCAGTAGAGAATGGTAGTGGTCCGGCGTGTCCACGTCCGTATGATATAGTACAGAAGGATTTACTGTCGACCAACAATGCTCTGGTTAGTCAATAAAGATCGTTTCGCGTATTTAGCCACTTAAATAAAAAGATGCATTTCGTAAAAATTCGCATTTATACGAATGTTAACGGCAACCAAGTCATGATGGCCATTCACTGATCACTAATTTCGTAGTGACAGTGCCATATAGATGTCAGCCTTATTCACACACGTACAAGGCGTGATGGGCAGAATAGAGAGAAAAGCCTGGTATATAGTCCCGTGACATAGACTATGGCAGACTCCTGGCCATCAAATTCACATCTTCTCTAGCTTCATTAATTAGTCACGTATTACGCCATAAGCCCCTTCCCAACCTATATCATTATCAATAGATCATCTATCTGGAGTGGCGGGAACAATGATTTCTATCGTGGCTGTTTAAGCAGTCCTAACGCCGCTGTGAATTTGCATTCTGCACTTTTATCACAACTTTCACACAAATGCGGGAATGGAACTGAGCAAACGCACTGATCAATGCTACCGAAAAAAGAAACTGTGAACAAGACAGTACGGTTACCTAGCCAAATAACAATTTGAACCATCCTTGACATCTGTTTTGTTTCGTCACATATGTTTAGTCTGCTAATAAGACAAAATACAGATGTAATAGAATACACACCGAGTAGCAATACTTCAATGGAGGGAGTAATGGACCTATCATAACGCATATGAGCATGATTCAGGAACGACGCTGACATAGCACTTGTCAGTGGGTGTGTCCACGACGAAACACGCGCACAAGTCGAAACCATTGGCAAAGTCACCTTTGTGAGACTTTATGTAAATAGGCTGGCTATATAACTGGCTAATGTGTATCTGCAGTAGAAAGCAAGCCTCGCACACTACACAGTACCTATGGCAGCTATATAGAGAGTCAAGCGAAGAGAGAGAGAGCGCAAGAGCCAGATACGGTTAGCAGTGGATCATGATGCAGAGAAGATGTGGACAACGAGAGAGAACCTAACCGATGCAGCAGCGCGTTCATCAGAGCAACTTCGAAAAAGTCATTGCTATGGAGAAGTTTGGACCGCTGTTTGATACTAAATGAAGATATGGGAGCTTAGCCGTACACGATTGTGGCAGCTTGTAGACGTTACTGAGAGTAAATGTATGGGTAGAACGCAAGGCGAGAGCAAGTAAGAAAGAATGAGAAAAAATTATAAAATGGCGGTTGCCGAACAACGAATAACCGCCATCAATGAGGAAGAAACAATTTGGTAAATTCTAAATGGTTTGCAAGGAGAAACATTACCGACAGTTTATTCGTTCCGATAAAAACCCACGATAATTTGTCGTATGATGAAGCCATATTAACCCACTAAATATGGATACAGTCATCAACCATGAAAACGAGCGAATTGTTCCATGCATTGAAAAATCATCTAGTAAGACACACACACACGATGAATAATAACGTAATAGTAACCACTAAAACTTTGCATGGGCATCCTGTCATTCTAGTCTACTGGCAGCATCTCGACCAATAATGCCATTTGTGAGCCGTCGTGTAAACCACGGACAAGGTTCTGCATCACCAATCCATCACTATCACTACACATAGGCACGCACGGCATAGACTGATGGCATCAGTTGCAGGAAGCAGAAACGACAGTGAGAGCGACTCTTTCCATGCATCAACCTCCGTATACGACAGAGACAAGAATGTCATTGGCGATGGAGCAGTTCAAGAAACCGCTGATACAACCGAATGATGATGGACAACACTTCACACCAGCTAGTAGCTGCTCTAAGACCGAACGTGTTCATATACTGCTTTGGTTTATATACAACAGATAAAGATGACGACAGTCAACGTTTTGGCCTCAAAGAATTCGTGACGAGACGATCTCCACGCACAGCCGCGCAGCTACAGATAACATTGCAGCATCAGCTATGGAGACAGTTTAAGACCGCTATTGATAATACAATGAGATATGTGGAACTTGCCGGTCACACAACGCGTTGGAGACTTCCTGGGCACCAACCAGACGCTGGCGTATTTACTCTAGATGTCATCCTTGACTTGTGAGCTTGCAGTATTCGTGACCCTACTAAGGCAGCTGGCAAATATATTTCATATATGGATCATACGGACGCATGATACTGTGCCATAGCCTACGATTTTCACCAGCAGTCCAAGTTGTCGTCAACCTATTTATTCTCATAAAAAATGCAAACCAGAAAATACGAAAATACATGCGTGCAGATGGCACTGGTAATCTGGATGCAAGTTAATGGCCGCACTATTTGTCATAATCATTCTCTGCGCTCAGGGCAGTCAAGTAGGCTATTAATTTCATGAACTTGTTGTCTCAACAGCCATCCCCAATAGTGGTGAAAGATAATTATAGGCGTCAGGCAATGAGGACGATTGGCTTTATGGATCTATGTTGGATGCACAGCTCGATGTCTTATTCGCTTGTGTTTTTGGCTGATCAATTCTAAGAGGCAATTTAAAACCATCTCACGCCATCGCAGAGGAAACCCATCTTGGCAAGAAACGAG
>NW_014578224.1:54317-60532 GCF_000485595.1 Priapulus caudatus
GGGGCTTATTCTATTACGAATGCGAAATGCATCAGAAGGGACTATAGCGCAGTGCGCTAAACAGGCGTGTTATTTTCGTATTTGTGCCAAACTCTATTGTAGGAACCGTTCTGGCCTGCAGAATGCCTAGTTCCTGAGATCGGCGATGTTGCGTGGTCTAACTGGGTCCCCATATAAGATAACGGTCATATTGTTATTTACTCTGTCTGATCTGGTGATTACGCACAGTGGATTTCTTGCAGGGAAATGCACATACAACACATTTTCGTCTCCGCTGACTGACAGTACTGCCTCATCACTGGAAGATGCCATGTTGTCTGCACTGGAAAACTAGGTACGTCTTGATTTGCTGTTCATACAAGAAATTTGCAGTGCAGGCTTGTTTGTACGGGCAAACTCCACGCAGATGCGCGCTCTCGGACTCATAGGCTCAATGCTACCACGCCACAGATGGATTTCGGTTACAATTTGTAACGCTGTTTGACTACAAGTTTTACGAGCAGGCACGTTTATTCGTATCTTACTGTAATAAGATTATGGACTAATAAAGTTGCAAAGATATTAGAAAATTCCTACCATTATTTTTGAGAATTTGATTAAATAGTGATCGAAATAGTGCGCCTACTATTTTACTAGAATTATTTACTTTCAAATCATTAGCGCTGCTTTACTAAACTAAGTTCACGTGATTTATTAATATTTATCATGAATTTTTCCGGGATGCTTGCCAATTATAGCCTAATGTCTCGCAACTTGTCTTTGATGGCATTTTTGCGTATTCAGCTTAAAAATCTAAATTTGTCAACCAACAACATGCAAATAATAGAAAACTTTCTAATGTTCGTGGGGCCGTTGCAGAAACTTCGTAAAGTTACGATTAATTTTAAGTCTAATGTTATGGTAGTGTTAATTTTATTAGCGTTGCCCAGAAACAACTTAAAACTAAACTGTACTTTAAGTGAAAACTTACGATAACAGGAACTTCATACAAGGCTGCCTGGATTGCATGGGAATCGATCAAAATTTCAAATTCATACCCATTTATTGTACATCCAGTAGATTTATGCTATTATGATGGCTAAAACACATATAAATAATATTTGATGAAATATTACGTTGTCATTGAATTAATCTGCACAACAAGACAATTCTCACAACTGTAACACGGCGCAGAGAATTGTTGGCAAGCGTTTGGCAAATCCTTTGAAACATGAGAACAATGCATACCGTTCATTTATATAAATGTATTGTTTTGTTTTCATTAGCGCGGGATAATTATACGACTAATTAATGATTTTGACGTGTTTTCAAGGAAAAAACCATATGTAATTCATTATTATAAACATATAATAGTCACCTATAATCTGTAAATTGTGGTTGTAAATGTGTGTTATTTTCAACCTCTATAATTAAGAGTAAGGGAGTGGTCTAGGATCTCTTAAGTTAAGAGGAAAAGTTACGGAATTTTTATATTCTCTATAACTTTACGAAGTTTCTGGCCAACGCTTTTAAGAGAAAACTTTAAGTTTAAGGGTAATGTTAAGACTTAATTTTTTTCTGGCAACGGGCCCCTGTCTCGACGGCGACTTCGCGGCCGTAGATGCCATTTGTGTGTTTTCCCTGGAGAGCTCCGTCACACTTGGAAAATAGTGCTAGCCTTGTGGCAGTGGTAACCCTGCTGTGCGAAGCGGTAATGCTAGTCCCACGGGTGGAGGGAGGTGACCGCAACGTCGGCAGCACTAGTGTTGGGATTAGTGTTAGGATTCAGGGTTACGGGTCAGGGTTAGGGTTAGGGTTAGGGTTAGGATTGGGTTAGGGTTAGGGTGAGGATTAGGGTTTAGCGTTAGGGTTAGGATTAGGGTTTAGGCGTTAGGGATTTTGTGCCATCATGATTCTGTCCCCAACCATAGATTAATTTTTGTGGTTACAGTTGCCTATAGCTATAGCGCAGGCGACACATATCATATTTATGTTGGAGCGTTCAGTGTTGGGCAGGTGTTTGGTAGAGGATTTTACCGTTACGAGTTAACGTTTCTGACGTCATCTTCAACTCGTTATTCCACGTTGGACCTCCCTCCACGCCCGGGGGCCCCGATAGCAAGCGAGCGCAAGTGGTGCGTTTTCAGGGGGGCGCTGCTGCAGTTTTGGTTGTACGGCATAAACTTGATCAGGGAAAACAAATTTATTTTATAATCTTATTTTTTCGGGTGTATACTTTTCAAGTCCGTCCGTTGCATGAAATTAGCACTCCTAAAATATTATGGTTGCATCTGAACTCTAGTGCAAACTTTACGGCGTGGCTCTTTTTGGGCTTTTCGCGGCTCTTTTTGGCAATTTCGTTGGGCCTAAATCGCCCGAGCCCCCTTGTCGGTATAACCCTGTAACTGATTCGCTTGATGCGTACGAAGTTAAACACGATTCAGACACTAGTTTTATCAGTTTTCTAAATTAATTTGCAAACGGTCAAGCCTTACAGACAATACTCGCACGGAAAAGCGACTGAGTAATTTTATTAATATATATTTCATCATTATAGATGTTTTTACAAGTTTTCTTCATACAGTTTACAGGCATCACAAGTTTTTTCATGCGGTAGTTAGCAGGGGCTGATGCCTGCTACTCCCGCAGTGACAAATTCTGTTCAACCATTGTTCGATTGGAAAAAACAATCATCAAACCTAAAAAATTGTGACAACTTTATGTATTCAGCAAACACTGGTTCAACATTCATTTCTCGCTTGCAGAACAATGCGTGGAATTGGAACCAGCCGAGCTACGGACAATATCGTCTTCGTCCTAAATCAGTTGAGGCCTTCAAAACAAGCGTCTAAACTTGTCTAACTAAACAGGAGCCTCTCTCGAATCCTGCCACGCCACTGCCAGAATTTGGTTCTGTCGTGTTATCATATCAATATCAAGATATCAATATCATGTATTTGTTGTGTTGCATGCCCACCCCTGTATGGGTGCGTGTCACCGAAATGGAAGAATATACAGGACAGGCCTGCTGTCTAAGTGCAGAGTGTAACGGCTTAAGCTGTCTGCAGTAAACCCTCAATGTAAAACCATATAGTGTTGAAATCAGCAGGAATAATATAAAAATTTAGTTTTTAAGCCGGTAAGTTGCGGTGATAATACCAATCTTTCTACATAAAAATCAGGTAACTTTTGATCATTAATATACAATGAGAAAATGTTACATTACATAGATATATATATATATATAATAACATATGTGTTTGTGTGGCGCGCATGCTATGTGTTTCATGCAGGCGTCATGCATGTAGTGCGCCAGTGCGCCGTGCATGCGGTGTGTGTGTCGGTGCGGTCGTGTGTCGTGTGTGATGTTGTGTGTGTGTGATGGCTGTGTGTGTGATGTGTGCGTGGATTGTGTGTGGCTGTGTTGTGGTGTGTTCGCTGTGCGTGGGTTATTTACTGAACCATGGATGGATAACGATAATAGTGACTCTGGCACCATGAGAATATAAGAGTTGGCATGACATTCATTCCTAAATATCCCATATACTCACTAACATTCAGAGGCGACATGATTCGTTTGAGACACTAGTAATTACTAACTTATTTTTGTGAGAATCTATCCACCTTCTGAGAACGCAATCAAGGGGACGAACAAGTGTTTCTCATATCCACCATTTTACCGTTTTTGCGTTCACATTAGAGCAATATGTGGGGTGCACGTGATACAATAATATCGCCCAACAGTGTACAACAATGTAAACCAACACCCTACTCCGTGTCGAGTTACATTATTGTACCTGGATGTGCACGTGATCCGCGAATTAATAAATTAATTCTATTATAGAGAGAATATATCAATGAGACAGAGAGAGAGTATACTCTCTAGACTTCAAAAACGCGAGTTACCTTCCACTCACACGGCTGCCCGCGCATTAAAATCACACCATTGCCACACATTCACAGAGCAGCGCAGGGGCGTAAATGCGGGAATCAAACGAGCAAAATCATTGGTTATGGGAAACTAAAAGCACTGTGACATTCGTTTCGTCAGCTTGTTCCACCCGATGTTGATTCTGCTGCTAAACTAATGGAGCACTAACGATTGCTTGATGAAAGAAGCAATGCACACATCAAGACTACAGGGAACGACGCACGGATACTGTGGACACAACTAATGTCACCGCGACTGCACACAGCATAACACACACGTTGCATTAGAAGTAACTTGTGATGTCTCTCTTGTGAGCAGATATGTATGTACCTACGGTTGCATTATTGGTATATTATGACATCAATAGAAAGAACGCGCTAATGTATGTGCACACCACAAGTCAAAACACTCTACACAGGACGCTCGCGGAGACAGAGAGAGAGAGACAGAGAGAGAGAGAGAGAGAGAGAGAGAGAGAGAGCGCGCACGCACGCGCATGTGTGAAGAGAGAAAGCGCGCGCGCGAGAGAGAGACAGTAAGAGAGAGACAGGAGAGAGAGAACACGCGCGCGAGAGAGAGAAACAGTAAGAGAGAGAGGGAGAAGAGAGGGAAAGAGAGCGCACGCGAGAGAGAGAGAGACAGAGAGACAGTAGGAGAAGGAAAGAAGAGAGGGAAAGAGAGCGCACGCGAGAGAAATCACGCGCGTAAGAAAGAGAGTACGATACAGAGAGAGCCGATGGCAGCGGTTACTACAGCAGCGACAACAATGGAGAGGAAATGTTGGACAACGAGCGAGAACCTATCCACGCAGCAGCAGGTCAATACTGAGTCGTCCGGAACATCATTGCTATGGAGAAGTTTGAGACCGCTGTTGATACAAATGAAGATATGTGGAGCTTGGCCGTACACAGCCGTTGGAGACTTCAGCGCACCAACCAGACGCTGGCGTGTGTACTCTACTGTCATACTGCTCCTGACCATTGCAATGGTTCTGTACGTAATAACATTATTGGGTACAAGTGATGGATCAAATGCAATATTAATATTCTCTACACCTGTGTTGTTCCTATACGTGCAGGTGATTGTCAACATCATATTCATCCTGAGAAGCGAACGGAGAATCACACGCTACATGTGCCGATGGGAAAACATTCTTTTATCTGACGCGCCCTTGAACCAAATAGCAGGAAGATACATCAAGGCTATAACTGCAATAGCCATCGTGGTCAATCTCTCAACATATTCTCCTTTAGCAATCAATGTAGTGATCACAAAACCATCAATGACAGTACTCGCCAAAATATTTGCAGCTACTGGACTAATCTTTTTTTTTTACGGATTACATGTTGATGCGACAGGGCCGATATATTTGTTGCTTGTGTGTCTGCTCTCAATTCGAAGACAGTTTAAAACCATCGCCACAGCCATCGCTGAGGAAGCCAATCTTGCAAGACACGTTGGTGAATATAGAAGAGCGCACCAGAAGCTGTGCAGACTGATTGCTGAGACTGATGAACTGTTTGGACCGATAATCGCCATGTACTACGCTGCTGCCATCGTCAGCTCCTTACTAATGCTATACATGTTGTCTGCGAAGAGCTACTCATCTGGGCTGGGTAGTCTTTACGACGCATACCAGATTTTATCCTTCCTTTCATACCAAGGAATAATGTTTGCGGTGAACATGATTTGTGGAGAGATCAACACTCAGGTGGGCAATCATAACCATCATGCGTGATGTGGGAACGCGCCGACATAAGCATATTGGCAGTGGGTGTGTAACAGACAGAAAACACGCGTCCGCAGTCGAAACCATGTGCAATGTAACCTTTGTGGACGTGATGTAATAGGACTGCTATATATATGGCGAAGTGCGTGTAATGCTGCAGTATGGAAAGCAGCGGCTGCTCACGACTACACAGTTACCATATGCAGCTATATAGGCGAGCAAGCGGAGAGAGAAGCGAGAGAGGGAGAGACCAGGAGACGGAATGCAGAGAGATGTTGGACAACGAGAGAGACCTACGATGCCGCAGCGCGTTCATGCGCAGAGCTTTCAAGGAAGTCATTGCTTATGGGAGAAGTTTCGAACAGGCGGCCGCCAACGCGGCCGCTGTCGATACAAGTGAAGATGTGTGGAGTCTGACCGTACACAACGTTGAGACTTCAGCGACAACAGACGCTTGGCGTGCTTTACTTACTGTCATCGTGCGCGGTGAGCGTCACACACTGGCTGGGTTATAGGAAAAACGGGTCGCCATATGA
This sequence comes from Priapulus caudatus, assembly GCF_000485595.1. Lineage (NCBI taxonomy): Eukaryota > Metazoa > Priapulida > Priapulimorpha > Priapulimorphida > Priapulidae > Priapulus > Priapulus caudatus. The sequence goes on from NW_014578224.1 coordinate 60,493, forward strand.
GTGGCATGTAAATATATGACCGATGATATCTTCTACACAC
>NW_014578224.1:60557-68969 GCF_000485595.1 Priapulus caudatus
TACCGTTCATTTATTAATTACAGAAGACACATATTTTATTTATAACTACTCTATAATACTACTTATATTTAACTAACTCCGTGTTTCGCAGTTGCTCTAGCGAATGCAAACACAGCCATATTTATCCGTACGGCAATGGTTAGCGAGATTTTCGAATCTTAAATTTGCTTTGGCTAAACGAGGAAGTTCGCCAATATAGCCGATTATGTGGGTGACATGACGTGTAGAAGTGACGTACTGTAGCCATGGTCGCATATTGTGGCCTGTTCAGCACAATTTGATTTGGTCGTAAACGAGCGGTTCTGTGCGCTGGCTAAATAATAGGCGTCACAAACAGGGATGACGGCTAGGACGACGTTGGAAACATGGAAACGTTAGCAATATAAGAGCATGTGCTAACAGCTATTACCACGTATGCTTGGTGTAATGACGTAGATATCGGATATCGAACTAGTATAGAACTTAGCGACACGGCGTCGTTTAAACGTAAGCAGATCACGTCATTAGGTTTGGTTTAGTAACAGCCAAGGCACAAGGCGAAGAACACTTGCTCTCGATCACCAGCGCCGCACACGCGGGTCGCGCGTGGCTCGCGCGTGGCGCCGCGCGCGACACAACAAAAGAAAAAAATAGGCGACGACATCAAAGAAGAAAGTAATCACCTACACAAGGCTGAAAGAAACAGAGTGAACACTCTAGCACTACACAAGGCCGAAACACAAACGTCCAGTTTTGATGTCGTCGATGCCGAGCTTGATAAAGAACAAACACGACGCCGCCGACAAATTGTGAACTATGTGAACAATTAAGACATGAACTCGAAGACGGCCGCGATTCCACACAGATTCAAGAAGCGTCACAGTTCTCCTTCAGTCACATAAATGTTGAAAATGAGCCACGTCTTGCCACCACCATCGTCAACAAGGCCTTGACCCTCTCACGCGGCCCGCATTCCTTCCAGTTTGCATAAATACCGAACAGTTTCGACAGGCAATGGCAGAGACAGTTCCACGGTGCCCTGGGACAGTTCACGACAGCTGTCAGGACCGCGCTGCTCTCACCTGCTGCTCGCTGGCCACGCTTGCGGCCGGGACGCGCCGCCGGCGCTGACTTGAGGACCTGCCTCGACCTGCAGGGACATGAACTGCATTTGTAAACCGTCGCTTAGTCTGTATGTGCGTTGTGTGTATATGAATGTATGGTATCGTAATTTTCGTTACTGGCCTGCGTAGGCCACCTAATGTTTGTATGTAATTGTCAATATGATGTTGATTATTAAAAGATAGGTAACCGTTCAGTAATTACCTCCTGTGGTTATAGCATTATAATAACCTACTGGCTTAAGTGCAATAGCCACACGTATCGGTTGTACAAACGAACCTGAGGTCACCCACTATAGATCACACGTCGCCGATTACATGGGCTCACAAGCTCTGCTATATTGGATGCCGTGACTGACTTCAGATTGCGCTAAACAGTATATTGCTAGTGCTTAACCGTGTGATTTTAGCTCTTGATCTTCCTTGCTCTGCAGCGACACAGCGTTCTGAAACACTCACGGCGAGCAACACTTGGATGATGAGTCATATGTAAGTTCAACGCTTTCTATCTTTATTTAAGATAGTTGGGGTAATGTCTGTTTGTGCGACACAATATTACTGACAGGTATTTTGAGTCGTCATTGCCATACGTCTCGCTGTTGTGTCCTATCTAGTGTGCGTTATACCTCTATACTTCATCCTTTCCTTTATGCGCAATTTAATCTTATTATTATGTATGGCATTCAAAGCGTGCTTACACCTGACTAAAGGCAAAGTGGTGTTGAATTAGACGGTTAGATTTATGAATGATTTAATGTGAATGATGGAGATGAGACACAGGTTTCTAGATCAAAGAGGTTACTGTACAGATAGTGGCTGTAGTTTATACTGATATTATGATTATGATAATGGAGCCATTTCGACGCTCGCTTGTACACTTATTGGAGCATTGGCGCTCGCCTGTACAAGTTATGAACACGAGAGCTCGCTCCGTAAACGTTAACACACACGATAACACAGAGTCTGAACGCTAGTCTGTTATCTCTTGTATCCAGTGTATCTTTTTCTACACTGAGAGAATATCCCCTGAATGAGATGCTCTATGCCATATATTGCCCACATCTTTTAACCTAACCATGCCGAGACTCAGTAGTATTGGCGCATACGAAGAGCATTTAATGTAATCTACTGGATAGCGCTTGAACTTCTGATGCAATAGTATTTACTAGTTAAAATATGCGATTAATGATTTTATATACCCGTTCTTGAATAACGCTTCATTGATATTTTTGTATGATTGATGTATATATGATGCACGAATGTTTTCTTTTTAAATTACGCTGGTTTAGTTGCGCTAGGATAGCGTGAGCATTATAATTCGACTTGTTCTCGATTAGTTATTAGTATAACGAGAAAGTTTTTTTGTGTGTAACGGTAAATTTTTCAAAATGCCGCAGCGGTATAAAGCATACATCTATTTACACAAGGTGTTTCTACGTTACGTTGCTCTTCATGAATATTGGATTGCGCAACTTACTGAAAGTGCGAGCGGTTAGTTGTAATGACAGTAGATATCGAATTATCTAACCTAGTATAGGAAATTAGCGACACGCGGTCGTTTAACGTAGAGCAGATCACGTTCATGTTATTTTAAGTACAGCCAAGGTAACAGCGAAGGAACACGCTGCTCTCGTCACCAGCCGCACACGCCGGGTAGCGCGTGGCTCGGGGCGCGTGGCGCGCGCGTGACACAACAAAAGAAAGAAACGCGGGGAGGCGACGAATCAAAGAGGAAAAGTATATCACCTAACACAAGTGAAAGACAAGTGACCACTCTAGCACCTACCACAAGGCGAAGACACAGTCACAGCTTTGATTCGCATGCCGACTGATAAAGAAAACAAACAACGCAACGCTGCCGACAAAATCGTTGAACTATGTGAACTATAAGAACATGATCGAACTGCCGCGATTCCACACCAGATCAATGAAGCGTCCACAGCTTCTCACTTCAGCTCACGCATAAATGTTGAATGACGACACGTCTTGTACCCCATCGTCAACAAGGCCTTGACCACGCTCAGGCCACGCACAGTTCACGACGCTGTTCGGCACCGTGGAACTGCTCTTGCCCTCCTGTCGAAACTGTTCGGTATTTTATGCAGATGGCAAGAGAATGCGTGGCACTGAGCGTGTTCAGGCCTTAGTTGACGATGGTGGTGCAAAGACGTGTCGTCATTTTTCAACATTTTATGGGTGACTGAATGGTGAGAAGCTGTAGACGCTTCTTGAATCTGGTGTGGATCGCGGAGTTCGCATTCATGCTTTCTTATAGTTCACATAGTTTACACTTTGTCGGCGGCGTTCGTGTTTGTTCTTTATCAGTCGGCATGCGACCATCAAACTGTTGACGATGTGTCTCTCGGCTTGTGTAGGTGCTAGAGTGTCACTCTTGCTTTCTTTCGCCTTGTGTTAGAATTACTTTTCTCTTTTGATGTTGTCGCCTATTTCTTTTCTTTTGTTGTGTCCGGCGGCGCGCCACGCGCGAGCCCACCACCCGCGCGTGATGCGGATTGTGACCCGAGAGCAGGTGTTCTTCGCCTGGTGGCGCTTGGCTGTTACTAAAAATAAACCCTATGGACGTCGATTCTGCTTAACGTTAAATGACCCGTGTCGCTAAGTTCTATAATAGGTTAGATAATTCGATATCTACTTCATTACCCTTGGCAGTCGCACCGACATGAAAGCTTGTTATAGTATTCTGACTAATGTGTATTTTCTGAACCATTGCGTTACGATGGGACGAGTGCCCTTAACTATTTGCATGGTGCTGCGTGGTGATCCAACGCAAAAAACACTGTCTGACAATCTTAAATTTGCTTTGGTAAACGAGAGAAGATTCCATGTCACAACCGAATTATGTGGTGACATGGAACGTAATGTAGAAAGCTACGTCTGTAGCCATGGTCGCATAGTGTGGCCTGTACAGCAACATATGATTTGTCGCTTAAACGACGGTTTTGTGCTACTAAATGAATAGCCGCTGACACAGATGAGATAGCACGCTGTTGAAACACCTGAAATGTTAGCAATATAGAGCATGTGACTAACCAAACCTGATACACAGTAAAGCTTGGCAGTATCGCACCGACATGCAAAAGCTTGTTACAGTATTCTGACTAATGTGTAATTTTCCGAAACACACTGCGTTATACAGAAGCTGCTTAATATTTGATGAGTGCTGGTGGTGATCGGCAACGCAAAAAACACTGATGATTGAGCAGGTTATTTGCCGCATCATGGAGACATGTATGCAGATACGCCACGAGTAAAACACTTTTCGAATGTTGGTAGTATTACCAAGGCAGGTTTGTACTTACTTTTCTCCTTAAGGTGGGTGGCTGTGAGCTTGTAACTAGCAATACCAAGTTGTACCACCTATATACAATTTGGCGTCAATTACAATAACGCTCTGTGTTCAAGCATGTGGATATGTCCATTCCTATAATGCAAATCTACATACAAGTTATGGTAAACATTATAGCAGTCATGTAACGTGGACCGCAAATAAACAGATATATGTGCAGATGGGAAAACCTATGCGAAACCGAAGAGCCAATAGTCAGAACGGTAGCCAAGTATTGCAAGATTATGACATCACTGTTTGTCATAGCAAACCTCCTCCTACATATCACTCTAGTTATCAACACCATTCCGGGTGATATGTCATCATTGGTAGTGTGGGTCAATGTACTTCAAGGTATTGGAATGTTGCTTGCACTTTACGGTATCTATGTTGACGGAACAGCGCCGATGTATTTGTTGATTGTGTTCCTGCTAACGATTCAAAAGCAGTTTAAAACCATCGGCACTGCCATCACAAAAGAAGCTAATCTTGCGAGACATGTTAGAGAATATAGAAGAGCACACCAGAAGCTGTGCAGACTGATTGCTGAGACTGATGAACTGTTTGGACCGATAATCGCCATGTACTACGCTGCTGCTATCGTCAGCTCCTTACTAATGCTTTACATGGTGCTAATGGAGAGTTATTGGGCCTTGGGTGTCGCTAACATGGTACACACGTTTCTGTTTTTCGCCTCATATGGAGCAACGATTCTTACCATAAGCATGGTTTGTGGAGACATCAACATCAAGGTAGGTCATGAAGAACATTATACGTTAAGCAAAAATAGACGGGAATGATTTTCTATAAGCCCATTACGAATCGGTAAATTGAAATCACGTAGATCCAGTAAAAGTGCAGACACAGTTAAACGACGAGGAGATAAACAAAAGTGAGTCTTCAGTGAAGAGGCAGAGGATGAGATGAAGGGGGAGGAATGTGGAACTAGGGGAGGGTGCATGGCAAGGATGTAGAGAAAGATGCTGAGTCGACTTGGAAATTTATGGAGAGATGCAGAGGCCAGCAATAGTATTTAGCCATGGATTAAAATCACAAGACCATTGTCCTTCATAGAAATAGAATGGGAAGGACAATTCCCTCCAACTATTGCCCTATAGACAATACACGCAAGACAAGCCATTTTTTCCGGTTTCGTGAATAGCTGATTTCACCCATCAAGATTTCAATTTGATCAAATGAGCCGTGACTGTTTCTAAATTGGGGATTGTAATTCCCTAGCAATTTACGTAGTTTGAATATAAACGGCAAAGGCTCTTCCCGTTTTGCGACAATATTATAACTAACTAGCTATTACCCGTCCTCCAGACGGGTTTGAGTGGGGTCTGATTTGAGGGTGGCGGTTTAACCATTTATCTCTCACTTTTAGTTGAGGATGTATTTACAGTAAAACCGATTATGTGGTGACATGACGTGTAGAAGCTACGTCTGTAGCCATGGTCGCATATTGTGGCCTGTACAGCACATTGATTTGTCGTAAACGAGGTTTTATGTGCTACTAAATGAATAGCGTGACAACAGATGAAGGTAGGACGCTGTTGAAACAATGAAACGTTAGCAATACAAACTATACCACAGTAAGCTTGGCAGTCGACCCGATATGAAAGCTTGTTATAGTATTCTGACTAATGTGTATTTTCTGAACCATTGCGTTACATGACCAAGCTGCTTAACTATTTGCATGGTGCTGCGTGGTGATCCAACGCAAAAAAACACTGATGATTGAGCAGGTTATTTGCCGCATCATGGAGACATGTATGAACATAGGCACACCCAGTAAAACCCGATTGAGTATTACTCAAGACCTGTACTTCCTCTCCTTTGTGACTTGAAACCAAGTTGTACACCTATATAAATTGACGTCAATTACAATAACTCTATGTGTGAAAGCAATGTGATCCATTTGTGAGAATCCCCAGTCAAACATCTAAACAAACAAACAATTCCTCACGGGAAAAAGATATGTCACCTGGTGCAATAGGCGATCTGTCAACACATGCTAATCGTCACTTCACCAAATGACAATTGGCCCTCCTAATTGAAATTCCATTTATTTTTGGTGGCACTCTACCTATCAACAATATTACACAGCAATTTTGTCTTTTGACGAATTTGCAAGCAATATTATATGCATTCGGCGCACGCCTCTATCAGTAAATATTCTTAAATTATTAAAACAAAAAGTACGTAAACTAAAATATAAAAATGAATAGCATGATGAATTAAATAGAATGTGTAGCATCCGGAGTTGGTTAACATTCGATGTTCATAGTATCATACTATGCGAGTTGCCTAGGAGGTTATTGAAATTTAGCCCGTCCATATTTGCAAATTATCGGTCACATCCCTGCAGTGGTCAACCGCACATTATTTCTCTAATGATGTGACAAATGTCAAAGGAAATTAACTGTTAACATACCAAAGGCCATGCGCCTGTAGCGATAAGACCCGCTTGTCACCAGGGATCCCACACACACGCGTACTCTACATTTCGTATACTTCGTATTCTGGCATACTTCGTAAAATTCCGCATTTGATCACGAATTTTAAGGCATATACCAAGTCATACCAAGTCATGATGCATTCACTGATCACTATTTCTAGTGACAGTACAATATAGATGTCAGCTATCCAACCGTACAAAGGCGTGATGCAGAATAGGAGAGAAAGACTGTTATATAGTATCGTGACATAGAATTCTACCTTCTCCCATGCCGATATTGGTAGATGTGCTGAACTAGGAGGAGCATTGCATGCCTCACGTACCCCGGCACTCTTTACACATAGAATGCAGTTCCTATAACAACTGCTTCGATCTAGTGGCAGAGTCCTGGCCATCAATTCTCATCTCTAGCTCATTAATTAGTCAGTATTACGCCATGAGACACTTCCCAAGTTATATCAATGATCTCTATTTTGAGTGGCGGGGGAACAATGATTTCTATCGTGGTGTGTAAGCAGTCCTATGTGCTGTGAAAATTCATTCTGCATACTTTCATCACAAGTTTCACACAAATGCGAGAATGGAACGAGCAAACTCACTGATCATGGCTACCGAAAGGAACTGTGACAAAACAGTACAGTTTACCTAGCAAATACAATTTAAACATCCTTGACATCTGTTTCGTTTAGCACATGTTTAGTCTGCTAATAGAGTAATACAATGTAATAGAATACACACCAGTAGCAATTACTTCATTGAGGGAGTAATGGACCCATATGGCATGATTCAGGAATGACGCCGACATAGCAATTGTCAGCAGGTGTGTACAGACAGAAACACGCACCCAGTATAAACCATTGCAAATGTCTCCTTTGTGAGAATTTATGTAAGTAGGCTGGCTATATAACCGGCGAATGTGTATGCGCAGTAGAAAGCAGGCCTCTCACACTACACAGTACCTATGCAGCTATATAGCGAGCAAGCGAGAGAGAGAGAGCGAGAGAGAGAGCGAGAGTAAGAGCCAGGATACGGTTAGCAGCGGACAATGATGCAGAGAAGATGTTGGACAACGAGAGAGAACCTACCGATGCAGCAGCGCGTTCATCCAGAGCTTTCAGGGAAGTCATTGCTATGGAGAAGTTTGAGACCGCTGTTGATACAAGTGAAGATGTGTGGAGCTTGGCCGTACACAACCGTTGAAGACTTCAGCGCACCAACCAGACGCTGGCGTGTTTACTCTACTGTCATCGTGCGCGTGAGCGTCACCACACTGCTGTGGTTAATAGGAAAACTAGGTGCATATGAGAGCAATGTAATATATGGTCCGATGATTTTCTACACGCCTATAATGCAAATCTACATACAAGTTATGGTGAACATTATAGCAGTTATGAAACGTGGACCGCAAATAAAGATATATATGTGCTGATGAAAAAACCTTTGCGAAACCGAAGAGCCAATAGTTGGAACGGTAGCCAAGTATTGCAAGATTATGACATCACTGT
>NW_014578224.1:68979-70769 GCF_000485595.1 Priapulus caudatus
CAACACATGCTAATCGTCACTTCACCAAATGACAATTGGCCCTCCTAATTGAGATTCCATTTATTTTTGGTGGCACTCTACCTATCAACAATATTACACAGCAATGTTGTCTTTTGACGAATTTGCAAGCAATATTATATTGCATTCGGCGCACGCCTCTATCAGTAAATATTCTTAGATTATTAAAACAAAAAGTACGTAAACTAAAATGTAAAAATGAATAGCATAATGAATTAAATAGAATGTGTAGCATCCGGAGTTGGTTAACATTCGATGTTCATAGTATCATACTATGCGAGTTGCCTAAGAGGTTATTGAAATTTAGCCAGTCCATATTTGCAAATTATCGTTTACATCGGTGGTCAACCGCACATTATTTCTCTCATGATGTGACAAATGTCAAAGAAAATAAACTGTTAACATACCAAAGGCCATGCGCCTGTAGCGATAAGACCCGCTTGTCACCAGGGATCCTACACACGCGCGGACTCTACATTTCGTATACTTCGTATTCTGGCATACTCGTATTATGCTGTTGCTTCTACATACAACCCAGTAATGATCACGACACTCAATGTCTAGCCTCCAAGGAATTCGTTGACCGTTCAAAAGAATTCAAGAGAGAATGGTAGTGGTCCGGCGTGATCACGTCGTATGATAATAGTACAGTAGGATTTACCGTCGACCAACAATGCTCTGGTTAGTCAATAAAACGTTTCTCGTATTTAGCCACTTAAATAAGTGGAAGAATTTTAAGGCATACCAAGTCATGATACATTCACTGATCACTATTTCTAGTGACAGTACCATATAGATGTCAGCTATCCAACCGTACAAAGGCGTGATGCAGAATAGGAGAGAAAGACTGTTATATAGTCCCGTGACATAGACTAGTGGCATTGCATGCCTCACGTGCCCCGGCACTCTTTACACATAGAATGCAGTTCCTATAACAACTGCTTCGATTTAGTAGACTCCTGGCCATCAATTCACATCTCTAGCTCATTAATTAGTCAGTATTACGCCATAAGTCACTTCCCAAGCTATATCATTATCAATGATCTCTATTTGGAGTGGCGGGGAACAATGCTTTCTATCGTGGTGTTTAAGCAGTCCTACGTGCTGTGAAAATTCATTCTGCGCTTTTATCACAACTTTCACACAAATGCGGGAATAGAACGAGCAAACTCACTGATCATGGCTACCAAAAGAAACTGTGACAAAACAGTACGGTTTACCTAGCAAATACAATTTGAGCATCCTTGACATCTGTTTCGTTTCGCACATGTTTAGTCTGCTAATAGACTAATACAATGTAATAGAATACACACCAGTAGCAATTACTTCATGGAGGGAGTAATGGACATATCATAACCATATGGCGTGATGTAGGTACGACGCCGACATAGCAATTGTCAGCGGGTGTGTACAGACAGAAACACGCACCGCAGTAGAAATCATTGCAAATGTCTCCTTTGTGAGACTTTATGTAAATAGGCTGGCTATATAACTGGCTGATGTGTATGCGCAGTAGAAAGCAGGCCTCTCACACTACACAGTACCTATGCAGCTATATAGCGAGCGAGAGAGAGAGAGAGAGAGCGAGAGCCAGGATACGGTTAGCAGCGGACAATGATGCAGAGAAGATGTTGGACAACGAGAGAGAACCTACCGATGCAGCAGCGCGTTCATCCAGAGCTTTCAGGGAAGTCATTGCTATGGGGAAGTTTGAGACCGCTGTTGATAAAAATTGAGATATGTGGAGCTTAGCCGTACACGATGTGGCAGCT
>NW_014578224.1:71167-72693 GCF_000485595.1 Priapulus caudatus
CCATACTTCATTCTCTGCTTCATAATGTATCTTCTACATCACGTCTATTACGAGGTATAACTTGTATTTTGAAATGTCGCGGGATTCAGTACTGCACACTGGCAGGCCAGTGAACAGAACACCTTCAAGCGGCCAATTTAATCATATAATTCCTCATCAGAAGAAAAGAGTATCTTAGCTGTTGCAGGAAAGAATCTTACTTGCCAATTTGCGCCAAAATTTTGCCTGATGGACCACAGTCAAATGCTTACATATTAAACCTGGGATACAATCAAACAATTTTTTCGATAACAAAGGGAAACTGTTTAGCATGAGCATCCAGAATGATGATTGCTCGAAAGGATTTGCCATCTACTAAATATACAACAACGACAAATGCACTGGTCACTGTTTGCGAAGACAACAGCATCTATATCATTGAAGAAGACAGTATAATTAACGCATTTTTACCCTAGAGATGGGTTGTTTCTTACTCTGTTGTTACGTTGCCATGGTCATGCCTGGGACTGTTGTCCGAGGGCCTGTTAAAAGCGGGTGACAGACACCCAGTTGCTATCGCTCTCACTCTACTCGTATCTCAAAGCAGACGAGCGGGGGTTGCTGGAGGAATGGGAACAAAAACAGACGAGATTGTTGTTTGGTTGTTACGACAAGTTTGTGTTCTTAGCAGTTGAACGAGGGCTGTTTGTCAGTGACCATGTACTAGTATTTACATTGGTCTCGGGGCACTCTTTGTCCTCATCCCCTTTTCAGCTATCTTCGGCCCTGGACACGATACCAGCTTGCACGATTACTCATGATGCACCTATTGGTGGGCACCTATGTAAACGAATCTGTATAAAGACCGCGCTGTTTGTTTCTAGTCATGAAATGTGCTCTACCAACGAGTCACGCGATCCGATATCAGTTGTCAGCAATGTAACAATCTAGAATAGTCAGGAACGGCACAACAAAGGGGCAGAGAGCAAACATGCGAATAGAAATGCCGCTCATTAACGGAAGCAAGAATCAATGATCCAGGCTGGTTGGCTTACGGGTGCATAGCGGACGTAGAAGTCAAGTCCCGCACTACACAGGACGCACACAGACGGAGCGGATGACAGAAGTTGAAGCAGCGACAATGGCACGTAGAGATTGTTGGACATTAGAAGGCACCCCAGCAACGCAACGGCACCGTAACTCTGACACGAACAGAAAATCACTGCTATTGAAAAGTTTGCGACCGCTGTTGATACAAATAAAGATATGTGGAGCTTGGCCGTACACAACTGTTGGAGACTTCAGCGCACCAAACAAATGCTTGCGTGTTTATTCTGCTGTCATCCTGCTCGGCAGCATTGCAATACTCGTAGTCTTAACAAGATACTTGGTCGTCCTCGGCATCAACGGAATGTACGGACCCATGATTTCTAGAACACCTGTAATATGCTGCTATGTAGAAGTAATTGCCAACATCTTACACTTCAGCAGAAGTCGATCGGAAATCCGGAGATACGTCCATGGATGGGAGGAGCTACTAGCGGGCG
>NW_014578224.1:72996-76319 GCF_000485595.1 Priapulus caudatus
CGATGTACATGCTACTCGTGCTGCTGCTCAGTATTCGAAGTCAGTTAAAAAGCATCTCAACAGCCATCGCCGAGGAAACCAATCTTGCAAGAAACGTTGGTGAATATAGAAGAGCGCACCAGAAGCTGTGCAGACTGATTGCTGAGACTGATGAACTGTTTGGACCGATAATCGCCACGTACTGTGCTGCTGCCATCGTCAGCTCCTTACTAATGCTCTACATGGCGTCTGCGCAGAGCTACTGGTCTGAGAGTGCACACAATGGAGAGTATCAGATGGCAGCGTTCCTATCATACCAAGGCATGCTTATTGCACTGAGCATGGTTTGTGGTGACGTCAACATGAAGGGATGTGCGTGATCACGATGCTATATATATGACTGTAGACACGTTGGCTTGCTGCTGCATGCTAATTATAATCAGGCACCCGTAATAATTAGCTTCCCACTGTGACTTACCGTTCACAACTGATAACATCCCCGCAAAAACAATTTTCAAATAGCTACAGATGAAATCCCATTTATTTCTGCATATAGATATTAACGTATAAATATAATCTTCATTTCATATAGATAGTTTTCTCGTACTTACGTCATGGTAAAATATATCACACTGTATATAACGACATACGGGTGGGTTACGTTTTTGCCACGCCACACTTGGAAGAACATGACGGTGTTATGTCTGGATGTATGCTATTATTTGCTAGTGCCTTACTATAACGGGATAGACAGCAGACCATATGAGTTATACACGTCCCTTTTTTTATTTCGTGACGACCATCAAGGGATTTCATTACCTTTCATATGATGAAGCAGTATGACCCTATACACAACATATTTTCTTTCACAAACTCAATTTTCGCCTAGCGCAGTAACCCTGGGTTGGAATTTTATAGATTTGGTGTCAAAAGATGCGCAAGACTTTAGGCGGTAAAGTCATGATAGCTTGGGTGTGAAAAAACATTTCTGCAAACATATAAAAAAAAGTACAGGGGCCGGATTCCCCTTCCCCTTTTAGGGTTAAAAAACACATCTTAGATACGTAGTTTTGGTTATGCATGTGTGCACCATTATATTTGAGTGCATAACAGTGGGCTGTAGCAATTATTTTTCATTGTCGGTTGTCAATTCTGTTTCTGTGTCAGTTGTACTGTACATTTCTTCTACATAAAAAAGAGTTGTTTACATACCAATAATAAAAGAGTTGTTTACATAACATCAAAGGCCATGCGCATGTACGTATAAAGCCCAGTTGTCACCAGGGATCTCATACGCGCGCACACTCCACACCAGCTAGGTAGCTGCTCTAACTGAACGTGTTCATATACTGCTGCTTTTATATACAACCCAGTAAAGATGACGACAGTCAACGTTTTGCCTCCAAAGAATTCGTGGACAGACGACTCACTACCAGCCGGCGCAGCTACAGATAACATGAAGCGTGTGCTATGGAGAAGTTTAAGACCGCTGTTGATACAAATGAAGATATGTGGAGCTTGGCCGTACACAACCATTGAAGACTTCAGCGCACCAACCAGACGCTGGCGTGTTTACTGTACTGTCATCGTCTTCGTAAGCCTCGCAGTGTTGATCGTTGTAATATACACGGAGGCAATACGTAACAGTTATCATATAACAATTGTATATTTAATGTACTGGACGCCTACAATATTTATTCAAGGGCAAGTCGTTTATAACATTTTAATCATTTTGATACGTCAACGGAGAATAAAAAACTACATGTGCAGATGGGAAAACACAACTGCAGTTGACGCAGCAACAGTTCGAATGATATCTAGCTATAGTAAGATTGTGATCATATTGTTTGTCATAGAAAATCTTACGATTCAACCTTGTACGACACTACACATCATGACAAAGATGCCCACGTCACTGACATTATTGGAAAACCTACCTACGGGCACAGCCATAATGATCGGATTGTACTGTACCTATGTTAATTACACTGGTCCAATGCATTTGTTGCTCATGTTCGTTCTAATAATTCGAAGACAGTGCAAAGTTCTCTGCAAAGCCATAAGAGAGGAAACTAATCTTGCACGGCATGTTGGCGAATATAGAAGAGCGCACCAGAAGCTGTGCAGACTGATTGCTGAGACTGATAAACTGTTTGGACTGATGATTGGCATATATTATACCACTGCTATCGTTAGCTCGTTAATAATGCTTTATATGGCGTCAGTAGACAGCTACAGGTCTCTGGGTATTTACGCAGTAGCAGTCACGATGATGTATTCCTTGTCAGAGCAAGGACTAATGCTTGCAGTGTCCATGGTTTGTGGAGACATCAACACAAAGGTACGTCCTTATTGTTTCGTATGTATTAGCAGTAACAGTACTCATACTAACGTTTCAAGCTGCCGTTAGCCCACATAAAACCAAGAACAATTCTGTCACTACAGGTAAAGTGAGTAATTTTGGAAGATTTACTCTTCAGCTTTCATTTTGGCAAATGAAAGAAATCTTCAGCCTACTGAGCTGTGATTATACAAACAATTCCTAGATAACTATTGCTATTAACGTGATCCCTTTGCTGCCCAACGCACAGACACGCAATCGTGTAAAAGAGCGTGATCATTGCTTTCGACACGTGCCATCTTCAAATGATCCCTTTATGTTTGGCTTCTTTGTCTCTGTCATTGCGTATTGGAATTCTCTCCCTTCTTCTTTAGTTAGTTGCAAACTTGAGGCTTTTTCTACTGCGATCCGCACTGCCACTGTTGATCTGTCTATTTGATCAACCTTGTCTCTTTCCGTCCGTCTTCATCATACTCCCTTGGACTTTGAAGACTAATATTTACGCAGTTACGCGGGATGCAGACAGAGAAGGACAATGTACCAGATATAGTCTGAGTAGGGAGAAGGGTTAGGTGGAGGAGGGAGAAGGGTTAGGTGGAGGAGGGAGAAGGGTTAGGTGGAGGAGGGAGAAGGGTTAGGTGGAGGGGGAGAAGGGTTAGGTAGAGGAGGGAGAAGGGTTAGGTGGAGGAGGGAGAAGGGTTAGGTGGAGGAGGGAGAAGGGTTAGGTGAAGGAAGGAGAAGGGTTAGGTAGAGGGGGAGAAGGGGTAGGTGGAGGAGGGAGAAGTGTTGGGTGGAGGAGGGAGAAGGGTTAGGTGGAGGAGGGAGGATTAGGTGGAGGGGGAGAAGGGTTAGGTGGAGGGGGGAGAAGGGTTAGGTGGAGGAAGGAGAAGGGTTAGGTAGAGGTGGGAGAAGGGTTAGGTGGAAGGGAGAAGGGTTAGGTAGAGGAGGAAGAAGGGTTAGGTGGAGGAGGGAGAAGGGTTAGGTGGAGGGGGAGAAGGGTTAG
>NW_014578224.1:77175-78733 GCF_000485595.1 Priapulus caudatus
AACTACATCTGGTCGAGACTGCCATAATAAGCTTTAACATTTAGGCTTATAAATTGATCAAATGTAAATGTAACTTACCACTACTAGCTGCAAGTTGTTGTTTCTTTTTCATGCTGTTAGTCACCCTCTCAATCCTTTGCTTATCAGTAAATCGGGACTAACAAGTGTGATGAAAACCTGGTACTAAAGAAAATGGTGAACACAGGAATTTGCATCTCACACAGATTACCTCCGACTTAAACAGCTGCCAGCGTTACCCGCGATGTACTTTTTTGCAATTTCCATCAGATCCCCTTCTAAATCCATCCATTTGGTAACAAATTCCAAGAAACGTGACCATGTTCTATCATTAAATAGTATCACAGTGGATTTCTTGGCAGGGAAAATGCCCATACAACACATTTTCTCTCCGTCTGCTGAACAGTACGCCTCAAGAGAGGAAGCGCCGCCATATCTGGCCCAAATATTTGCCATATTTGGTTATATTGGTCCAGAACAGATTAGTGTTCTATTGTCTCTGGGGGAAGGATCTGCACAGCCGTTTCAGCTGATTATGGTCCATAGATGGCGTCCTTGAGGCGAAAAGCACACAGCCAATCTGCTTCCTCTCCTTGTTATATGTAGCTCCTTGCTCCTCATCACTGGAGGCTGCCATGTTGTCTGCCACTGGTACTAAGGTCGTCTCTGATTGGTCAATACAAGAAATTGCCTAGTGAGCCTTGTTGTGCGGCATAACTAAACTGATTCGCTTCATGCGTACGAAGTTAAACACGATTCAGACACTAGTTTTATCAGTTTTCTAAATTAATTTGCAAACTAACGTACAAGAAATACGCACGTGAAAAGAGAGTAATTATATAATATATATTTCATAATTATAATGTTTTACAGTTTTTCATACAGTTTTACAGCATCACACAGTTTTTCAGGGTAGTAGAGGGGCTGGTGCCTGCTATCCCGCAGGACAAATTCTTTCAACCAGTTCGAGGAAAAAACTCATCAAACCTAAAAAATTTGACAACTTTGTATCAGCAAACACTGTTGAACGTCTGGCTATAAACAACAGTAGATGACTCAACATTATCCCGAGCAAGACTGACTTCTACAAACATTCATTTCTCGTGCAGACAATCGTGGATTGGAACCAGCCGGAGGACAATATCGTCTGTGCTAAATCAGTTGAGGCCTTTAAAACAAAGATCAAGATCAAGATATCAATATCATGCTATTTTGGTGCATGCCCACCCTGTCTGGTGGTCACGAAATGGAAGAATATAACAGGACAGCCTGCTGTCTAAGTGCAGTCACGGCTGAAGCTGCTGCAGTAAACCCTAATTAAACCAATAGTGGAAATCCAGCAGGAATAAGTTATAAAATAAGTTACATATATAGATATATAGATATATATACGTATGTGTGTGTGCGCGCATGCGTGTGTTCATGCAGGCGTGCATGCGTGTGTGCGCGTGCGCGCGTGCATGCGTGCGTGTGTGTGTGCGTGTGTATGTGTGTGTGTGTGTGTGTGTGTGTGTGTGTGTGTGTGTGTGTGTGTGTGTGT
>NW_014578224.1:79148-80480 GCF_000485595.1 Priapulus caudatus
AATTAATAAATTAATTCTATTATAGAGAGAATATATCAATGAGACAGAGAGAGAGTATACTCTCTAGACTTCAAAAACGCGAGTTACCTTCCACTCACACGGCTGCCCGCGCATTAAAATCACACCATTGCCACACATTCACAGAGCAGCGCAGGGGCGTAAATGCGGGAATCAAACGAGTAAAATCATTGGTTATGGGAAACTAAAAGCACTGTGTTCTTCAGCTTGTTCCACCCGATGTTGATTCTGCTGCTAAACTAATGGAGCACGAACGATTGCTTGATGAAAGGAGCAATGCACACATCAAGACTACAGGGCACGACGCACGGATACTGTGGACACAACTAATGTCACCGCGACTGCACACAGCATAACACACACGTTGCGTTAGAAGTAACTTGTGATGTCTCTTTTGTGAGCAGATATGTATGTACCTACGGTTGCATTGTTGTTGTATTATGACATCAATCGAAAGAAAGCGCTAATGTATGTGCACACCGCAAGTCAAAACACTATACACAGGATGCTCGCGGGGACAGAGAGAGAGAGAGAGCGCGCGCGCACGCGCATGTGTGAAGAGAGAAAACGCGCGCGCGAGAGAGACAGTAAGAGAGAGACAGGAGAGAGAGAACACGTGCGCGCTCGAGAGAGACAGTAAGAGAGAGACAGGAGAGAGAGAACATGCGCGCGAGAGATAGAGACAGTACGAGAGAGAGCGAGACAGGAGAGAGAGCACGCGCGAGAGAGATAGAGACAGTAAGAAAGAGAGGAGAGGGAACGAGAGCGCACGAGAGAGAGAGAGAGGCAGTAGGAGAGGGAGAGAAGAGAGAGAAAGAGAACGCGCGAGAGATAAAGCACGCGCGTGAAAAAGAGAGCATGATAGGGAGAGAGCCGATGGCAGCGGTTACTACAGCAGCGACAACAATGCAGAGGAAATGTTGGACAACGAGCAAGAACTTATCTACGCAGCAGCAAGTCAATACTGAGTCTCCTGGGACATCATTGCTATGTAGAAGTTTGAGACCGCTGTTGATACAAATGAAGATGTGTGGAGCTTGGCCGTACACAACCGTTGGAAACTTCAGCGCACCAACCAGATACTGGCGTGTTTACTCTACTGTCATCCTGCTCCTGACCATTGCAATGTTTCTGTACGTAATAACATCATTAGGTACAAGTGATGGATCAAATGGAATGTTAATCATCATTACACCTCTGTTGTTCTTATACGTGCATGTGATTGTCAACATCATATTCATCATGAGAAGCGAACGGAGAATCACACGCTACATGTGCCGATGGGAAAACATTCTTTTATCTGACGCGCCCTTG
>NW_014578224.1:80960-83571 GCF_000485595.1 Priapulus caudatus
TTGGTAAACGAGGAAAGATTCCCTATAGCCGATTATGTGGTGACATGACGTGTAGAAGTGACGTCTGTAGCCATGGTCGCATATTGTGGCCTGTTCAGCACATTGATTTGTCGTAAACGAGGGTTTCTGTGCTGCTAAATGAATAGCGTCACAACAGATGACGGTAGGACGACGTTGAAACACTGAAAACGTTAGCAATATAGAGCATGTGCTAACAAGATATACCACAGTATGCTTGGTGTAATGACGTAGATATCGAATTATCGAACCTAGTATAGAACTTAGCGACACGGGTCGTTTAACGTAAGCAGATCACGTCATAGGTTATTTTAGTAACAGCCAAGGCAACAAGCGAAGAACACCTGCTCTCGTCACCAGCCGCACACGCCGGGCGCGTGGCTCGCGCGTGGCGCGCGCGCGACACAACAAAAGAAAAGAAATAGGCGACGACATCAAAGAGAGAAAGTAATCACCTACACAAGGCTGAAAGAAACAGAGTGACACTCTAGCACCTACACAAGGCCGAAACACAAACGTCACAGTTTGATGTCGCGTGCCGACTGATAAAGAACAAACAACGAACGCCGCCGACAAATGTGAACTATGTGAACAATAAGAACATGAATCGAACGGCCGCGATTCCCACACCAGATTCAAGAAGCGTCCACAGCTTCTCACCTTCAGTCACCCATAAAATGTTGAAAATGACGCCACGTCTTGCACCACCATCGTCAACAAGGCCTTGACCACGCTCAGGCCACGCATTCCTCCAGTTGCATAAATACCGAACAGTTTCGACAGGAAGGCAGAGACAGTTCCACGGTGCCTGACAGTTCACGACGCTGTCAGGACCGCGCTGCTCTCACCTGCTGCTCGCTGCCACCGTTGCCGCCGGACGCCGCCGCTTGACTGAGGATCTGCTGCCTCCGACCTGCAGGACTCCGCGCTCGTAAATATGAACTGCATTTGTAAACCAGTCGCTTGTCTGTATGTGCGTGGTGTATAAGATATGTATTGTATCGTATTTTCTTACTGGCCTGCGTAGCCACCTATGTATTGTATGTAATTGTCAATATGATGTTGATTATTAAAGAATAGAGTAACCGTAGTAATTCTGTGGTTATAGCATTATACTACCTCTGGCTTAAGTGCAATAGCACACGTATCTGTTGTACAAACGAACCTGGTCACCCACTATACGATCACACGTGCCTATTACATGGGCTCACAAGCTCTGCTATATTGATGCCGTGACTGACTTCAGATTGCTAAACAGTATATTGTAGTGCTTAACCGTGTGATTTTGCTCTTAGATCTTCCTTGCTCTGCAGCGACACAGCGTTCTGCACTACGGCAGCAACACTTTGATGATGAGTCATATGTAAGTTCAACGCTTTCTATCTTTTATTTAAGTAGTTTGGGTAATGCTCTGTTTGTGCGACAAATATTACTTGACAGGTATTTTGATTTCATGCCAGTACGTCTCGTGATTGTGTACCTATACCTAGTGTGCGTATACCTCTATACTTCTCCTATCCTTAGGCAATTAATCTTATCATTATCGTATGGCATCAAAGCGTGCTACACCTGTACAAGGCAAAGTGGTTGTTGAATTAGACGTTAGATATGAATGATTAATGTGATAGATGGAGATGAGACACAGGTTTCTAGATAAAGAGGTTATGTCAGATAGTGGCTGTAGTTATACTGATATATGATTATGATAATGGAGCCATCGACGCTCGCTTGTACACTATGGAGCCATTGGCGCTCGCCTGTACACTATGAAACCACGAGAGCTCGCTCGTAAACGTTAAACACACACCATACACAGAGTCTGAACGTAGTCTTTTATCTCTTGTATCCCGTGTATCTTTTCTACACTGAGAGAATCCCCTGATGAGATGCCTATGCCATAATTGTGCCCACATCTTTTAACCTAACCATGCCGAGACCTCAGTAGTATTGGCGCATTACGAAGAGCATTATGTAATCTACTGGATAGCGTTGAATTCTGATGACAATAGTATTTACTAGTTAAAATATGGATTCTGATTTATATACCGTTTCTTGAATAACGCTTCATGATATTTTGTATGATTGATGTTATATGATGCACGAATGTTTTCTTTTTAAATTACGCGTTAGTTGCGCTTATAGCGTAGCATTATAATTCGACTGTTCTCGATTAGTATTAGTATAACGAGAAAGTTTTTTTGTGTGTAACGGTAAATTTTCAATGCCGCAGCGGTATCAAGATACATCTATTTCACATATGTTTCTACGTTAACGTTGCTCTTCATAGAATATGTTTCGCAACTACTGAAAGTGCGAGGGTAGTGTAATGACGTAGATATCGAATTATCTAACCTAGTATAGAACTTAGCGACACGGGTCGTTTAACGTAAGCAGATCACGTCATAGGTTATTTTAGTAACAGCCAAGGTAACAAGCGAAGAACACCTGCTCTCGTCACCAGCCGCACACGCCGGGCGCGTGGCTCGCGCGTGGCGCGCGCGTGACACAACAAAAGAAAAGAACTAGGCGACGACATCAAAGAGAAAAAGTTATCACCTACACAAGGCTGAAAGAAACAGAGTGACACTCAAAC
>NW_014578224.1:84103-87507 GCF_000485595.1 Priapulus caudatus
GTTTGAGTGTCACTCTGTTTCTTTCAGCCTTGTGTAGGTGATAACTTTTTCTCTTTGATGTCGTCGCCTAGTTCTTTTCTTTTGTTGTGTCACGCGCGCGCCACGCGCGAGCCACGCGCCCGGCGTGTGCGGCTGGTGACGAGAGCAGGTGTTCTTCGCTTGTTGCCTTGGCTGTTACTAAAATAACCTATGACGTGATCTGCTTACGTTAAACGACCCGTGTCGCTAAGTTCTATACTAGGTTAGATAATTCGATATCTACGTCATTACACTACCCTCGCACTTTCAATTACGGCTCCAAGCACCAGCACAAGCACAACCACGTGCACAAGCACGTGTGCACCAACGTGCGTGTGCACCAACGTGCGTGTGCACGTGTGCACGAGTGCGTGCAAGCAAGCAGTTGTGCTTGTGCTTGTGCAAGTATTGGAAGCAGGACGCACGCAGAGCCGTGCGTGGTGAGGCGACACAGCAGGACCTCCAACGCTGGTGTCGCACAGGGGTTACGACCCAACCAAGGCTAAATCTGTGCGATACCTTTAGCATTGGAAGCCGAACACGTCGCGTGCACGTGGCAGCAGCGGTATGGCACAAAGCGTGCCGATGACACTTTAGTACCAATAGAAGGCTGTTCGACGAGGGCTTCGAGAAACTGCCATCGACGCCTCCACCAGATCTACAAAGACTCAGACCGCCGTTCTCGCGCTAGAGAAAGGAATCCCTCACCTTCAGTTATCTATAAAAATCTGGAGAAGGACAGGATTGCACCATCCGCACGCAACAAGGCCTTGACCACGCTCAGGCCATGCATTCTTCCAGATGCATAAATACCAAACACTTTAGACAGAAAGGCAGTCACAGTTCCACGGTGCTAACAGTTCACGTCGCTGCTAGCACATACTGAGCTCACCTGCCGATCTCTGCTACCGTTGCCGCCGCCAACTGACACGAGGACTCACCTGCCGATCCGCGCGCGTGTCAGCGCATTCTTCTGGCGCACGTGTTGACCAAAACGCGCACGTGTGGCACGCGTGGCGCACACGTGCGCGCATCGCACCTGCCACCTGCACTGCAGAGGTGCAGAGCAGCCTGGTGCACCTGGTGCAGGTGCTGCGGTGGAGGATGCAGAGGTGCCAGGTGCGTGCACGCGTGGCGCACACGTGGCGCGCGGTGGCGCGGTGCGCGTGTGCGCACGTGGTGAGTGCACGCTGGCATCTGGCGCACGTGTGCGCACGTTGTGCAACTGCGTGCGTGCACAAGCATGCTTGTGCTTGTGCTTGTGCGTGGTGTCGTGCTTTCAATTACGGGCTCTGCTCCGCAATAACCCAGGTTCGAATCCTGGTCACGGCACCAATATAGCAGAGCTTGTGAGCCCGTGTGATAGGCACGTGTGATCGTATAGTGTGTGACCAGGTTCGTTTGTACAACAGATACGTGTGCTATTGCACTTAAGCCAGAGGTAGTATAATGCTATAACCACAGAATTACTACGGTTACTCTATTCTTTAATAATCAACATCATATTGACAATTACATACAATACATAGGTGGCTACGCAGGCCAGTAAGAAAATACGATACAATACATATCTTATACACCACGCACATACAGACAAGCGACTGGTTTACAAATGCAGTTCATGTCCTGCAGGTCGGAGGCAGGTCCTCAGTCAGGCGGCGGCGTCCGGCGGCAACGGTGGCAGCGAGCAGCAGGTGAGAGCAGCGTCGTGAACTGTCAGGCACCGTGGAACAGTCTCTGCCCTCCTGTCGAAACTGTTCGGTATTTATGCAACTGGAGGAATGCGTGGCCTGAGCGTGNAAAGGAAATGAACTGTTAACATACCAAAGGCCATGCACCTGTAGCGATAAGACCCGCTTGTCACCAGGGATCCCACACACGCGCACACTCTACATCAGCCATCGAAGCTGCTCTAACGGAACGTGTTCATATTATGCTGCTGCTTCTCCATACAACCCAGTAACGATCACGACACTCAACGTCTAGCCTCCAAGGAATTCGTTGACCGTTCAAAAGAATTCAATAGAGAATGGTAGTGGTCCGGCGTGATCACGTCGTATGATAATAGTACAGAAGGATTTGCTGTCGACCAACAATGCTCTGGTTAGTCAATAAAACGTTTCTCGTATTTAGCCACTTAAATAAAGATCATTTGGCAAAATTCAGCATTTGATCACGAATTTTACGGCATACCAAGTCATGATGCATTCACTGATCATTATTTGTAGTGACAGTACCATATAGATGTCAGCTATCCAACCGTGCAAAGGCGTGATGCAGAATAGGAGAGAAAGACTGTTATATAGTCCCGTGACATAGAATTCTACATTCTCCCATGTCGATATTGGTAGATGTGCAGAACTAGGAGGAGCATTGCATGCCTCACGTGCCCCGGCACTCTTTACACATAGAATGCAGTTCCTATAACAACTGCTTCGATCTAGTGGCAGAGTCCTGGCCATCAATTCACATCTCTAGCTCATTAATTAGTCAGTATTACGCCATAAGACACTTCCCAAGCTATATCAATGATCTTTATCTGGAGTGGCGGGGGAAGAATGATTTCTATCGTGGTGTTTAAGCAGTCCTACGCGCTGTGAAAATTCATTCTGCACACTTATATCACAACTTTCACACAAATGCGGGAATGGAACGAGCAAACTCACTGATCATGGCTACCGAAAAGAACTGTGACAAAACAGTATGGTTTACCAAGCAAATACAATTTAAACATCCATGACATCTGTTTTGTTTAGCACATGTTTAGTCTTCTAATAGACAAATACAATGTAATAGAATACACACCAGTAGCAATTACTTCATGGAAGGAGTAATGGGCATATCATAACCATATGGCGTGAGGTGGGAACGACGCCGACATAGCAATTGTCAGTGGGTGTGTACAGACAGAAACACGCACCGCAGTCGAAACCATTGCAAATGTCACCTTTGTGAGACTTTATGTAAATAGGCTGGCTATATAACTGGCTAATGTGTATGCGCAGTAGAAAGCAGGCCTCTCACACTACACAGTACCTATGCAGCTATATAGAGAGCAAGCGAGAGAGAGAGAGCGAGAGCCAGGATACGGTTAGCAGCGAACAATAATGCAGAGAAGATGTTGGACAACGAGAGAGAACCTACCGATGCAGCAGCGCGTTCATCCAAAGCTTTCAGGAAAGTCATTGCTATGGAGAAGTTTGATACCGCTGTTGATACAAATGAAGATATGGTGAGCTTAGCCGTACACGATGTGGCAGCTGTAGACGTTACTGAGAGTAATGTATGGGTAGAACCAAGGCGACAGCGGGTAAGAAAGGATGAGAAAAAAATTATAAAATGGCGGTTGCCGAACAACCGAATAACGTCCATCAATGAGGAAGAAA
>NW_014578224.1:88150-92674 GCF_000485595.1 Priapulus caudatus
GCTTGATACAACCGAAGATGTGTGAAGCTTGGCCGTCATGACCTTTCTAGTCTAAAGACGAACTATATTTGTTCACTATTACTTTACCCACGTGCAAGTTTATTATAACATTACAACCAGAGATCGACAAACACCATGAATGCCTCAGCCAGTGTATCATCATAGTTTTCAGTACATGGTAGCATGAGCGCTTCTCTCTATATTTTTTCTGAGATATTACGAGCAAATGGCAACACCAACGATCCACGTAGAGGTATATAAGCTTAATTGACTATAATGAACAGGAAATCTATGATGCATGAAGTGATTAAGAAAGACAAGGGTTTCACACTAGTTACTGATCACAGGACAGCATTTAACGAAGGTTGTGTTACATATAGTATAATGATGCTGATCAATCTACCCATTAATCAATATCTCACACCCGAGGAACACCCTATTCATTCTATGATGACACAGAAAATGCCAAGCAAAAAGAGTTGTTTACACAACAAAAATAGCAGTTGCGCTATAACAAAGGCTATGTGCATGTACGTATAAGACCCGCTTGTCACCAGGGATCTCATACGCGCGCACACTTCACACCAGCCAGGAAGCTGCTCTATTGTGTGTTATGTTCATATATTGCTGCTTTTATATACAACCCAGTAAAGATGACAACAGTCAACGTTTTGCCGCCAACAAATTCACGTACTGACGACTCACTACCAGCCGGCGCAGCTACAGATGACATGAAGCGTGCGCTATGGAGAAGTTTAAGACCGCTGTTGATACAAATGAAGATGTGTGGAGCTTAGCCGTACACAACCGTTAGAGACTTCAGCGCACCAACCAGACGCTGGCGTGTTTACTCTACTGTCATCCTTCTTGTGAGCATTGCAGTATTCGTGACCCTACTAGGGCAGCTGGGCATATATTTCATATATGGATCATACGGAAGCATGATACTGTCCATACCTACGATTTTCACGCAAGTCCAAGTTGTCGTCAACCTGTTATTCTCATAAAATGCCAACCAGAAATAAAGGAATAATTTGTGCAGATGGCAACACCACGTGAGTCTGAAGAGACAACAGTTGAGATTGGTACGGACTAGCAGCAAGTATAATTACCGCAACTCTATTTGTCATAATCCATCTTCTCCTCAGCATTCAAGTAGCTATTAAGTTCATAACTGTTTGTCTTCATCAGCCATCACCAATCAGTGGTGAAAAAATTATATGGCGTCGCAATAACGGATTGGATTCTATTGGATCTATGTTGATGCGACCAGCTGCCGGAATGTACTTATTGGCTTGTTTTTGCTGACAATTCGAAGCAATATTAAAACCATCTCAACGGCCATCGCAGAGGAAACATCTTGCAAGAAACGTTTGCGAGAATATAGAAGAGGCGCACCAGAAGCTGTGCAGACTGATTGCTTAGACCTGATGAACTGTTTGCGACCGATGAATTGTCCACATAGCTACGCTCTTGCTATGATACACTCATTGTCAACTCTCTACGTGGTATAGACGAAAGCTAGGGCTTTGGGTTTCCAATCGTGTGCCATGCTGACGTTTTTCCGTGCATATCAAAGCACGATAAACCTAGTCATAGCGCATGATTTTGTGAGGATTTCAAGCAAAAAGGGTTTACTCACTATTAGCTATTGCCTACAGTCACGTTTGGGCTTCACAGACGTGAAAACGTGTTCTAGGCTAGCACGAAGAGCTTGAATATACAGGTACGGTGCGTGTCGGGGTTGACGGTAGTCACGTGTTCTTCAGCAAGCAACAATCCTGTCAGTCTGGGTCGACAAAAACGTTTCATTATTCGGGAAAAGATCGGGCCTCGTGTAGCAAAAAGTGTGGCGTACACTGACGTCAACGCGATCAGTCAGGTTCATGCAGAAACATATTCCACCTAGACGAAAATAAACAAGTGCTCCTGTTTACTAACCATATTCAGCGTGCGGTGCACTACGGTAGTGGCACTTGAGCTTGAATCAGCTCAAAACATCCCATTTGAAGCATTAACATTATGTATAATCCATAACATTTACGCACATACCGTAATATGAGTAGGATTGGGTGTGAGAGATAGTAGGAGAAGACAAGGTAACTGGGAACAACAGACCGTTAACACGATATCCGTTCACGTATTTGTGTTTGTAATGAATTAAATCTTTCCTTGCCTACTGGGTCATTAAAAATCACGCGTGGAGCATGTAGTTTAATTGATTTACTCTTGTAACCCTTGTATAACCCGTGTTAATAGCTGCCAACCCTATCGTAGACATTGACTCGAAACACAATATATATTTGAAAAGTTCGAATTAAGGCCTTAAGAAATGCGCAAGTTGACTGGATGATCCCTGAATTTCCAGCAGATTTTCGATCCAAGCTCTATTCACGCCAGGCCCATTTATCTATATGAGATGAAGTCGAGGGAGCAATAGGCATTGCCTTTTATAAATAAAAATCGAGCAACGCAATGCAGCAGAATCATTACATGACTCCCACTAGTCTATCAACTTCGTTAGTTACTTGAACATAAAAACGAAGGGAAGCCACTAAAGCAGAATGCGAATTACTTTGCATTGCCGTGAGCGTTGAACACCTGCTGCTGAACTGGATGGCAATGTTTTGCGCAGAGTGGTTACAGACGCGAGATATTGTAATGTCACGATCATTAATGTTGGTCAAACTGTAATTGATCAATAGCTCTCGCGGTGAGGAGAGGCCTATACGTTCCATGATGACGCTAGCAACATGTCAAGCAAAAAGAGTTGTTTACATAACTATCAAAGCATGCGCATTGACGTATAAAGCAGTTGTCACCAGATGTCTCAGTTGACAGCGCACACCCACACCAGCCAGGAAGCTGCTTCTATCGAACGTGTTCTATACTGCATGCTTATTATTACAACCCAGTAAGATGAGACAGTCAACGCTTTTGCCTCCAGATTAGATATGCCGTGGGACAGGACGACTCATGGCCAGCCGGCGCAGCTACAGATAACATGAAGCGTGTGCTATGTATAAGTTTGAGACCGCTGTTGATACAAATGAAGATATGTGGAGTTTGGCCGTACACAACCGTTGGAGACTTCAGCGCACCAACCAGACGCTGGCGTGTTTACTCTACTGTCATACTTTTTGCGAGCATCGCAGTGCTCTTAAGGATAATATTCATGGTGTATGAAGATTACACAAATTTAACATATGTAGTATTGATTTACTGGATACCTTTTATAATTATTTATCTACAGGCCGTGTCTAACATTCTAATGATTATGACACGCGAACACTAAATAATGAACTATGTGCGAACATGGGAACAACTACTTGAATCTGACGAGGCATCAATCAGAACGGTAGCTAGCTACACTAGGGTTGTGACCGCACTGCATGTAATATCTAATCTTCTCAGCCTCGCTGGTTTAACTGTCGCCAATATATATCTTCTGCCCGAATCAACGACGCTCGTTGTTAAACTATGTGCAGCGTCTGGCGTCATGCTTGCATCTTTCTACGTATATGTTGATTCCACTGCATCGATTTATTTGTTGCTTGTGTTGCTGTTCGCAATTCGAAGGCAGTTTAAAGTCATTACCACAAACATTGCAGAGGAAACCAATCTTGCAAGACATGTTGGTGAATATAGAAGAGCACACCAGAAGCTGTGCAGACTGATTGCGGAGACTGGTGAACTGTTTGGACCGATAATCGCCATGTACTACGCTGCTGCTATCGTCAGCTCCTTACTAATGTTTTACACGGTGCTAATGAAGAGTTATTGGGCCTTGGGTGTTTCTATTATGGTATACACGTTTCTGCTTCTCGTCTCATATGGAGCAACGATTCTTACCATGAGCATGGTTTGTGGGGACATCAACATCAAGGTAAGTCATGAAGAACATTATACGTTAAGCAAAAATAGACGGGAATGATTTTCCATACACCCATTACGAATCGGTAAATTGAAATCATGTAGATCCAGTAAAAGTGCAGACACAGTTAAACGACGAGGAAATAAACAAAAGTGAGTCTTCAGTGAAAAGGCAGATGATGAGATGAAGGAGGAAGAATGTGGAACTAGGGGAGTGAGCATGGCAAGGATGTAGAGAAAGATGCTGAATGGACTTGGAAATTTATGGAGAGATGCAGAGGCCAGCAATAGTATTTAAACATGGATTAAAATCACAAGACCATTGTCCTTCATAGAAATAGAATGGGAAGGACAATTAATTACCTCCAACTATTGTCATATAGACAATACACGCAAGACAAGCCATTTTTCTGGCGTTTAGCAATAGGTGTTGAATAGTGCAGCCCGTCCATATTTGCAAATTATCGGTCAACATCTCTCCCCTAATTAAACATAAAATCATTCTTTATAAATATGATGACGTAGCAAATATCAATGGAAATGCGCTTTTCACATACCAAAGACCATGTGCATGACCCAGCTAACACATAACGTTTTCCTAACGTTATGTTCTGGTTTTATTTTGGTTTGGTTTGAATTAAACCTTCTAAG
>NW_014578224.1:92684-96168 GCF_000485595.1 Priapulus caudatus
TATGTGTATTGTGAAACCCGTATTCTACCCTGTGTTACTTGTACGAATTTTGTAAGTATTCAATAGTGAAACGGCGGTTGTACACGATTACCAAGTCTACCTTCTACGTATTTTGTTTCTAAGTTAGTCACACATTTCACGGCGCATGTAGCAGTCACCTATAAGCGCACAGTTGTCTGGCAGCAGAATTACCCAGCGACTACAACATATATATGCTTTAACGTTTCAATAATAAAATTATGGTAAATAAACACAATATGTATTTTCTACCAAAGTCTCAATGTGTATTTAGTCTCTTTCGCATATTATTGCCGATAATTTCCTGTAAATGCCGTTCAAATGCTCCTCTGCAAAACACAAGTACACCGCACGCACGCCGCTCTGCACAAACAAGAAATATAAAGAGAATATTCTTTATTCATGTGTGATCATGGGCGATGAGCGCCTCCTATGGTTAAACTATGTTTCAGCACAACCAACATGGTGTGTGCGTGCGTGCCTGCGTGTGTGTATGTGTATGTGTGTGTATGTGTGCGTGTGTGTACACATACGTGTGTGCGTTCCTTGCGTGTATGTGTGTTTATGTATATGCGTGTGTTCCCCCACTTGTGCGTGCGTGCACATGTTTGCGTGCGTGCGTGAGTGCGTGCGTGCGTGCGTGCGTGCGTGCGTGCGCGCATGTGCGTGCGTGTACGTGCGTGCGTGCGTGTTCTCCATCACTAATGTTGCTATGTTGCTTGTAGGCGCTCGAGCCGCTGGAATACATGCACGCGTGCGTGTGTGCGTGCGTGCGTGCGTGCGTGCGCGTGTGCGTGCGTGCGTGCGTGCGCGTGTGCGTGCGTGCGTGCGTGCGTGTTCTCCATCACTAACGTTGCCATGTTGCTTGTAGGCGCTCGAGCCGCTGGAATACATGCACGTGTGCGTGCGTGCGTGCGTGCGTGCGCGTGCGCGTGTGCGTGCGTGCGTGTTCTCCATCACTAACGTTGCCATGTTGCCTGTAGGCGCTCGAGCCGCTGGAATACATGCACGCGTGCGTGCGTGCGTGCGTGCGTGCGTGCGTGCGTGCGTGCGCGTGCGCATGTGCGTGTGCGTGCGTGCGTGTTCTCCATCACTATAACGTTGCTGTGTTGCTTGTAGGCGCTCGAGCCGCTGGAATACATGCACGCGTGCGTGCGTGCGTGAGTGCGTGTGTGTGCGTGCGTGCGTGCGTGCGTGCGTGCGTGCGTGTTCTCCATCACAAATGTTGCTATGTTGCTTGTAGGCGCTCGAGCCGCTGGAATACCTGCACGAGCTGAGAGAGGAGGATCTGGATGAACACCAGAAGTACGAGGTGAAGATGTTCGTGCTGAGACTCACCGGCCCCGACATAGGCATCACAGCTGCCAAGTTCTTCCTCATCGACAGGAAATTCATACTGACGGTATAAACTCATTACGTCTAACCATCACCACCACCACCACCAGCACCATCACCATCACCATCACCATCACCCCCGCCACCGCCACCGCCACCGCCAACGCCACCGCCGCTGCCGCCGCCGCAACTAATACCACCACCAGCACCACCACCACCGGCGCCGCCGCCGCCGCCGCAACCATAACCGCTACCATCACTGCCACCATCAGCACCACTGCCATCATCACCAACACCACCACCGCCGCCGGCGCCGCCACCACTATCACCATCACTGCCATCACCGCCACCATCACCATCACCACCACCGTCATCACCGCCACCATCACCATCACCACCGCCGCCGTGCTGCCACCAAGTACCACCAAACATACACCACCAGACACGCACGCAGCGACGTACGCACGCAGGCACGCACACACTCAGGCGCGCGCACACACACACACAAAGCTCGCACACACACGCGCACACACACGCTCGCACACACACACGCCCGCACACACACGCACAGATACACGCGCGCACACACACACGCGCCATCACACTGATCGCTAGTCGCGACGCACACCATGGATAGCACGCACACAGCGATACGACCTGTGCAATCTAGCGTTGTGTTTTGTGCACGCACGCACGCAACACGCAACGCAGCACGCACACCACACGGCAGCGCACACACACACACACACACACACACACACACGCACACACGCACACGCACACACGCACACGCGCGCATACACACACACACACGCTAACCACTAAGGATAAAACAAACAACAAACGGTCGAAACACAACAACTTCAAGCAACAAGCGTGACTGACAGCAATGAGTGTGAGCAATGACTGACAGCAATGACTGTGAGCAATGAAAGCAAACAATACAAAGCATTCACATTGTCACCGCATGCACGCGCCACCCGTCTCTCTCACGACACGACCCCAACAACTAGAAAAACTGCCGCGAAGAAGTAGCGTGCTAATATCAATAATCGATCACATCGATTGATTTTTTCTGCAGGTAATTGGTGTCTTTGCGACCTACTTCGTGCTGCTGCTGCAATTCAGACCAGAATACCGAGACGAAAGCGCCGTTTTCAACCAGTTTTCGGCAGCAGAGTTGCCAGGCAACTCGTCTGGGTTGCTAGGCAACTCGACCGGGGCACCATTCTCATAGAGACCTTATGATATAGTAGCACAACTGTGTAGTCGGTACGAAAACGACCCGGGTCGAAATGTCACGGTCGTTTTGTACGGAGAAAACGTCCGTGTGAACGCTTAGCCCTGGACGCATTTGATCCGGTCGTTTTCGGAACGCGCTATAGCATAGCTAGGTGATGCGATGCACAGTCCACAGCACACAGCACATAGACATAGTGATGCTATGCACACACACAGCACACAGCAACATAGACATAAGTGATGCTATGCACAGCACACAGCACACAGCACACAGCACATATACATAGTGATGCTATGCACAGCACATAGCACACAGCACACAGCACATAGTGATGCTATGCACAGCACACAGCACATAGACATAGTGATGCTATGCACAGCACACAGCACATAGACATAGTGATGCTATGCACAGCACACAGCACACAGCACACAGCACATAGACATAGTGATGCTATGCACAGCACACAGCACATAGCACATAGACATAGTGATGCTATGCACAGTCCACAGCACACAGCACATAGACATAGTGATGCTATGCACAGTCCACAGCACACAGCACATAGACATAGTGATGCTATGCACAGCACACAGCACATAGCACATAGACATAGTGATGCTATGCACAGCACACAGCACATAGCCCATAGCCATAGACATAGTGAAGCTATGCACAGCACACAGCACATAGACATAGTGATGCTATGCACAGCACATATCACATAGACATAGACATAGTGATGCTATGCACAGCACACAGCACACAGCACACAGCACACAGCACACAGCACATAGACATAGCACATAGTGATGCTATGAACAGCCACAGCTGTTGCATTATAAGCGCTCCTTATAAGGACTAACTCTCCTCTTATTGACACGCGGG
>NW_014578225.1:0-1526 GCF_000485595.1 Priapulus caudatus
GATAGCCGAACGCGTACATCACGGGCGTCACGGCTCAAACGTCGTTGGATCGAATCCCATCAGATTTTTTATTAGTTACCTGTTTTCTGTATTTTTCTATCTTTATCCATTTAACTATTTTTTTTCTCCAATTAACGCAAATATTTACATGATTTAATTACAACAATTTAATAACAACAAATAATTTTTACAACAATTAATTAATTTTTAATTTTTAAAGGACAAGTGAAGTCAAATTTCATAACGTCTGTAACGTTTTTATACATAGAAATACATTCAAAAACGTATTCCATTTCAAATCCGGCGCCAAATTAGTAATAAACACATGAATAGTAATCTAGTTTATGTGACGTCACAGCCCCATGTTGAGCGACGCCACGCTAACGCAAGTTGAGTGTTGCGTATAAGATGGAAACAGACGGCAATAATTACAATGATTCTAGTGATTACTCAGATGATGATGATATTTATAGTGATTTACCATTTGGATATAGGTTTGAGTCTGAATATACACAAGAAGAAATTGAGGAGAATAGTCTGAAAAAGCAACGCAAAGAGTCGGCACAAACTTCTCAAGAATCAGAACAGTCACAACATGGCGGAATGGAAGCTTCGGTACTCGATAGGACTGTAGACAAATACTGGTGTTCTTGTGGCGTTTGTGAATTAATGAGTACGGCACCTGAATGTATATGCTGCCATGAGAACGAGACGACCAGGGTTATTGTAGACCAGTTCGACGCTAGACCAGGTTAGTCATGCGAGTACACTGATCACCTGGCTTATCACGCTCGGTCAAAATCATGTATCTACGCACGGCAAGTCATGTACATATACCGTAAATGCATTATCCACACAGGTAATATGTATGTACATAAATATAAGTACATTTACAGGCAATATGTGTTTGTGTCTTGACATGATAAATAAGCATGAGAAATAACAAAAAACTTCGAATATTTAACCACCGCACATACTATGTTTACATAATGGCGTCGCTCAACATGGGGCTGTGACGTCACATGACCTAGATTACTATTCAGTTATTTCTATTGTGTTTATTGCTAATTGGGCGCCAGATTTGAAACTGAATACGTTATGGAATGAATTTCTATGTATAAAAACGTTACAGAAGTTTTGAAATTTGACTTCAATTGTTCTTTAATAGGGTTAGGGTTAGGGTCACAATGCACCATAAAACAGGAGTTTCAGGCACGCGATTTGTATCAACCAATGGGATTTGGGAGGTATGCAGAATGCAGAAGGTTGCTGAAATGATGTGTACNTCTAAATCCGCGCCTGGGTTAGGGTTAGGGAGTAGGCGACTCCCTAAACTCGTTAGTGGAGCTGAGAGGGTCTATGTCCACCGGGGTACTGCGGAACGTACCCTGGGTACGGTCCGGTATACCGAAACGTACCCTGGACCTGGTAGTGGTACTATCTAATAGTAATAATACTAATAATATGCTGGACCGTACCTCGCCTACTCCACTAACGAGTCCAGATGAGACGGGATACTAGAGAAG
>NW_014578225.1:2616-4752 GCF_000485595.1 Priapulus caudatus
AAGGCGCCAACAGGTGGCGCGAAGCGCGCTTCGCGCAGATCCGGGCTGCAGACTGTCTAGGGAGTCGCCTACTCCCTAACCCTAACCCTAACCTTAACCTTAATCCTAACCCTAACCATATCAAATAGTGACCAGGGTACGTTCCGGCAGTACCCTGGGGGACATAGACCCTATATTGGCTATATAACTTATATTTATAAGTATAACTAAGTATAAGCGTTAGTGGAGACGTTGGAGTAGGCGAGGTACGGTCCGGCATATTAGATAGTACCAGGGTACGTTCCGGTATACCGGACTGTACCAAGGGTACGCTCCGGCAGTACCCCGGGGGACATAGACCCTCTCAGCATAAGTTTAGAGCCCGTAATACCTTAGCATCTGTTCCATAATACTAGCCGCTACCACAGCCGTTCTCTCCGCGTCACCGATGATGGGCGCTGCCATGTATGATGACGAAATTCTCGCAAAATCTCGCGCGTCGAAAGAAATGATGAGAAATGGCCGAACAGGAATATCGCCTACAGTGGAAAATCTGCATTTAGATGTATTGCACTAGGATCTACCGTGTTTGACATCGTAACGTAGTGTCGAACCGAAGTATGCGGTAGGTATTTGCCAATCGGCAAGTTTATATTATGTGATTATCGAAGTGTTAGCGTTTTGTCGATGAGGGTAGTTAATTTTTTTCGGCGTTATCTCAGTACACTGTACTGACCTACTGCCAGTACTGAGTACTGTCATCCCCCCCCCCACGTAGGGTACGCATATGCTCGTTCCTTCCCTTTGAAAGCACCCCCCTATCTCAGAACTGCCAAAATTTCTGAACCCCCCTTTCGCGGGCTTTTTGCGGGTTTTTCCTGCCTTGGAGGCCCTGAATAATCTTGAATGAGCTTTCAAAACTAGCAGGAATTTCAGGAATTTGATCCCGGAATTTGATAAAGCTTTCTATGATATTCAAGATGAAAGAGAGTCAAATACACCCCCTTTTTACAATTCTTGGGCCAGATTTTGTCGCGCGAAAAATACCCCTTTACCAGAGATTTTGGGAACGCGCATGCGATCTCTCTGACCTCGGAGTGGGGGGGCCGGGACTGTCATAGCTACCTGGCTACTGGCTAATAGCTACTGGCTAGCACTAGATACAATAATGTAACCCAACAAGAGTAGGGTTACAACGCGAGCCTATTCTTTTCTTTGGAGGAGCCCGGTTTTATGCCCGAATTATGGTGCGTTTTTCGAGACTACAAGTACAACTTCCAAACTGGGTTTATTCTAAACACGAACC
This sequence comes from Priapulus caudatus, assembly GCF_000485595.1. Classification (NCBI taxonomy): domain Eukaryota; kingdom Metazoa; phylum Priapulida; class Priapulimorpha; order Priapulimorphida; family Priapulidae; genus Priapulus; species Priapulus caudatus. The sequence continues at coordinate 3,902 of NW_014578225.1, forward strand.
TTTATCCGCTATTCTGGGACTTACTAATACTATGTATCACAATACTCTGTATTAAACTATTATAACCTGTTACAAAATTTCGAAGTGACGAGCGGCGATATTTCGAGCGCCATTTCTGTTGACCTGTGACATACAGATTCCCAATGCGCATAGTGTTTGGCTAACTTTGACTCCAAGATCGAATGTATCATGGGATGCCTGCTGTCAGTCATGACGTCATGACGAAGTTTGCCGAACGCTATGCGCATTGGGAATCTCTACGTCACAGGTCAACAGAAATGGCGCTCGAAATATCGCCGCTTGTCACTTCGAAATTTTGTAACAGGTTATAATAGTTTAATACAGAGTATTGTGATACATAGTAAGTCCCAGGTGATCGGATAGAGTGGTTCAGTTGAGCATAGTCAGTTGAATACAAATATTACAGTGAATCAGACTTGTAAATAAAATGTTCACGAATTGAGCAGGAGGATATATGCTTCTTTCCCTATTTCAATCCTAGAGTAATTCACTAACAACATATAATAATGTGCGGACTGGCAACTGTAATAACGTCAAGCAGGCAACCCGTAAACTGTAAACAAAGGTCAGTAGCATGACTATTAGTATTACTACTAGTACTAGTAGTAGTAGAACTACAACTTTGAAATAGTACTACTACTGTACAGCTAGTGCTAGCATAGATCTATACAATAATGTAACCCAACAAGAGTGGGGTTACAACGCGAGCCTATTCTTTTCTTTAGAGGAGCCCCCAGGAGTGATTCACTCAGGGTGGTTTTATGGTGCGTTTTTCGAGACTACAACTTCCAAACTGGGTTGATTCTAAACACGAACCTTTCTCCGCTATC
>NW_014578225.1:4762-23627 GCF_000485595.1 Priapulus caudatus
CAGCCGCCGCCGCCGCCGCCGACGGATCAAATACTAGCGAAGGAGATGTGATGTGGATATATCTGCGCCGATGCTGCGGCGATTGCACGAGGGGCGAGAACTCCGGACCAGCGTGTGTGTGTGTTAAAAAGGTGGTGGCTGTCGTGTGTTGTATGATGGAGGCTAAGCCAACGCCGCAGTTGTCGTGCGTAGGCGTGGCGTGCTGTGCGTGCGTGCGTGCGCTGCGTGTTGTGTGTGTTAGTATGTGTGTGTTCGTGTGTGTGTGTTGACTGTGCTGTGGTGTGTGTGTGTGTGTAGTGGTGGGGATGTTGTGTTGTAATGGTGGAGGCTAAGCAACGCGCGCGCGTGGAGGCTGTATGTGTGTGTGTGCCTGTGGTGTGTGCTGTGTGTGTGTGTGCGTGTGCGTGCTGTGCGTTGTGCGTGTGCGTGTGCTTGTGCGTGTATGTGTGCGTGCGTGCATGCGTGCATGCGTGCGCGTGCCAGTGTGTGTGTGTGTGTGTGTGTGCGTGTGCGTGTCAGCCGTGTGCTGCTGCTGTGCGTCATGAAGGCTCTGGTGTGTGCTTGGGGGCTAAGCAACGTGCGCGTGGACTGTAGAGTATCACTGTCTATAAGGCCGAAAGTATCACTGTCTTGTGAGTATTACTGTCAGGTGGAGTATCACTGTCTTGTGAGTATCACTGTCAGGTGGAGTATCACTGTCTTGTGAGTATTACTGTCAGGTGGAGTATTACTGTCTGTGACTATCACTGTCAGGTGGAGTAATGCATGTCTGTGAGTATCACTGTCAGGGGAGTATCACTGTCTTGTGAGTTTTCACTGTCAGGTGGAGTATCACTGTCTTGTGGAGTATCACTGTCAGGTGGATATCACTGTCTTAGTGAGTATGATACTGTCATGGTAGGAGAGTATCACTGTCAGGTGGAGTATCACTGTACCTTGTGAGTAGCACTTGTCAGTGGAGGTATCACTGATCTTGTGAGTATTAATTCTGTCGGTGAGTATTACTGTCTTTGTGACTATCACTGTCAGGTGGAGTATCACTGTCTGTGACCTATCACTGTTCAGGTGGAGTATTCACTGTTTTTAACTTGTGAGTATCCTGTCTAGGTGGAGTATCACTGTCTTGTGAGTAATTACTGTCAGGTGGAGTATCACTGTCTTGTGAGTATCACTTCAGGTGGAGTATCACTGTCTTGTGAGTATTACTGTCAGGTGAGTATCACTGTCTTGTGAGTATCACTGTCAGGGTGGAGTATCACTGTCTTGTGAGTATCACTGTCAGGTGGAGTATCACTGTCTTGTGAGTATCACTGTCAGGTGGAGTATCACTGTCTTGTGAGTATCACTGTCAGGTGGAGTATCACTGTCTTGTGGAGTAATTACTGGTCAGGTGGGAGCTATCACATGTCTTGTGGAGTATGTACTGTCAGGTGCGAGTATCACTGTCGAGGTGGAGTTCACTGCTCGTGTATCTGGCGGTGAGTATCACCTTGTAGTGGTATATGTCCTGTCAGTATGTCTAGTGAGTGATTACTGTCTTGTCCAGCCAGAAGGCCAGCAGTTGAGTCCCTCCCCCCCCCTCTCTCACACTCCTCACTCCACTTCACTCACATCACGTCTCTCCTCTCTCTCTCTCTCTTCTTCTCTCCATCGTCTTCACTGTTTCTCTGGGTCTCTCTCTCTCTCTCGTCTCTCTCTGTCTCTTCCTCTCCGTCTCTCTCTCTCTCTCTCTCTCCTCATCACACCTCCGCTATCTCCTTTTCTTGCCCCCTCTCTCTTCTCTCTCCGGCTCTCTCTCCCCTCCCCTTCTCTCTCCAACTTCTCTCTCTATTGATCTCGGTCAGCCAGGTAATTTTAGATGGAAAGGCAAATGATGGAATTAATGCTTTTCTACTGCTCATGAACAAGCAACAGCGAACGTAAGCGTGCACTTCACCAATGGAAAGGTCCAGGCACAAGAACCCGCCGTCGATTCGCGCACTTACAAGTTTTTTGATTTTTAAATCAATAAATCAGTCCTTTAGGACGTGAGGCAAATCCAGCTAGAGAGTCCAGCGTTGACTGCCAGAAAACTTCTCGTTGAATCACTCTCACACGTGTACGGACAGCGTGTTTGATAACGCTAACAAGTGACTGACGCAGCTACAAGTAGCCTGAGTACGCGAGACACTAGCTGCAGTAGTACAGGTCTGCCCGGTATCAGCAATGGCAGCTCAGTGACAGGCTACCTCCACCGCCCCTCCCAACCATCCAGGGTTTCTTCTACATAAGAGGCACAGGGGCGCACCGCCGTTGTCAAATTTAACATCGCTGTTTTCAGGGTGCCTTAAATGCAGTCTAAGACATTCAAATTTTTCAAATTTTGCTGGGGAGACCCCCACAGAACCTTCCCCAGCGAGAGGAGTTCCCCCTCTCCCACACCTTTGAATCCATCATGCGTGTTTTTCCCCAGACAGGCCATTACCTCGCTTGTCTAATTTTCCCTCAGAAGAACCTAACCCTAACACTAATCCTAACCCTAACATCTCTATTACCCCCCCCCCCCCCCCCCGCGGCTCCATCAACCTCTCGCTGCGAAATGCTTCGACTCAACCGTGCCGTAGTATTGGGACTGCAGCTTCTCATGAGGCTTGTTCTCGCTCCGCGCTGCCGTCTCGGCTAGCTTTCTGCTGCACCTCTGCAGCCTGCTCCTGCGTCTGCGCGAAGTGTCTCGGTCAGCTTGTCTCGCTCGTCCAGCATGTTGATCATCAGCTGCCAAACATAACAACACAGCAACCACGTAAAGCTCGTAGCGAGGGGAGGGGGAAGTATGAGGGGGGGTGGGGTGTGAGGGGGAGTGTGAGGGGGGGATGGGCGTGTGGGTGAGGGGAAGAGGGGTAGGGGAAGAGGTGTGAGGGGATGGGCGGTGTGAGGGATGGCGTCGTGAGAGGAAGAGGTGTGGAGGGGATGGGTGTGAGGGGAAAGAGGTGTGAGGGGAAGAGGTTGTGAGGGGTGAGGGGGTGGAGGGGATTGCGTGTGTGAGGGGAAGGAGGGTGAGGGGATGGGGTGTGAAGGGGAAGGAAGGTGTGAGATGGGAAGAGGTGTGAGAGGAAGAGGTGTGAGGGGAAGAGGTACGTAAGGGGAAGTAGGTGTGAGGCGAAAGAGTGTGAGGAAGGATAGAGATGTGAGGGAGAAGAAGTGTAGGAATGGAGAGAAGATGTGAGAGGAGAGAAGAAGTGATAGGGGAGAGGTCACGTGTAGAGGAGAGGTTGAGGGTTAAAAAAGGGTGAGGGGAATTGGGTGTGAGGGGAAGAGGTGTGAGGGGGATGGGAGTCTGTGAGGGGGAAGAGGTGAGAGGGAAGGAGGTGTGAGGGGGAGAATGGGGTGTGAGGCTGAAGAGGTGTGAGGGAGATATGGATGTGAGGGAAGAGGTGTGAGGGGAAGAGGTGTGGGCGATGGGGTGTGAGCGTGAAGAGGTGCTGTAGGGAGATTGGAGTGTGAGCGGGGAAGAGGTGTGAGGGGGATGGGGTGTGTAGAGAGAAGAAGTGTGAGGGAGAAGAAGTGTGAGGGGAAGAGGTGTGGAGGGGGAAGACGGTGTGAGGGGGATAAGGTGTGAAGGGAAAGAAGTGTGGGGGAAGAGGTGTGAGGAGGGAAGGAGGTGTAGGGGGATAAAAGGTGTGAGGGAGAAGAAGTTGAGGGGAAGAGGTGGTGAGGGGGAAGCGGGAGTCGGGTGTGGGGGATGGGGTGGGAGGGGGAAGGAGGCTGTGAGATGGGAAAGAGGTGTTGAAGGTGTGCGGACTGGTGTGAGGGAAGAACGTTGAGGGGGATGGGGTGTGAGGGGAAGAGGTGTAAAGGGAAGGAGTGTGGAGGGGAGGAGGTGTGAGGGGGAGCGGCGGCTGAGAGAGGGAAGAGCGTGTGGGGGGGGGGTGAAGAGAGGGGAGATTGTATCAAGGGAGAGCAGGTGTGAAGGAAAGGGCGGTCGTCCCGGAGTGTGAGGGAGGGGTGAGGGAGGGTTGAGGGAGCGCGTAGTGAGGCGGCGCGAGCGCGCTGGGAGGGGGCAGGAGGTGTGATGGGGGAGTGGCTGTGAGGAGCAAGGGTAGTGTGTGGGGAGGAAACAGCGGGAGAGGGGGAGGGGCGGAGGAGAGGATGAAAGGAGGGCGCTGTGAGGGGAGGAAACACGGAGCGGGGGAGTAAGCAGGGGGAGGGTAGTGAGGGGGAGGTTATGAAGGGGAGGGTGTCAAGGGGCGAGAGGTGTGAGGGGTGCAGGAACAGGGCGAGAGGAGTATGAGGCCGGTTATGATGCGGGAGGGGTGTCAGGGAAAGACGTGTGAGGCGTAGGAAATAAGGGGGAGAGGGAGGGCAGAGAGAGGAACAAAAAGAATGGGAGGGGCCAGGAAGGAGGAACAAAAGAGAGGTGAGGGGCGAGGGGCAGGGCGTCGTGAGGGGCGGAGGGGTGTTGAGGGAGGAAACAGGGGGGGCGGAGAGCCGGGCACGGGGAGCGAAGCCAGTGTCTCGGACAGCTTGTCTCGCTCATCCGGTCGGACGGAATGCGGAGGCGTGTCTCACGAAAACTGTGCGACAACTTTTCGAATAAACTTACAACATTTGTTTTTAACTTAAGGGGTCAGGATTCTTAATCCATCACGAATGGCAGAAGAACTTGACGTTCTAAACGTTCGCGATAAAGAAATAATACCCGAGAAATTTCCCCAGAGGAAAGCCGGATTTAACCCCAAATGCTCACTGCACTTGCCACGAGCTTTTGCTGCTACCCCCGATTTATAGTTATCTAGACACGCACACACACACACACACGCATGCACCCACTCACGCACACACGCACACACGCACACACACACGCATGCACCCACTCACGCACACACGCACACACACACACACGCACACAACAGCAGCGTGGCATCAGTGAAGCCTCTGGCGCACCCACCTGCTCAAAATTCTCGTCACTACTCCCACCATACTGAGACGAGCGCTGCGACAGGCTGTCTTCTGATATGGTGGGCATGACGTCACACATCATGTTATTCCACATCGGAGCGTCTAGACTCGCGACAGTTGCCAACATACATGCGCAGTCGCAACCACGGCAACCTGAAAGCAAACATTCGCACGCGCCATTAGCCACAACACACAGCATTGTTATCATTATCATTATTATTATTATTATTAATATTATTATTATTATTATTATTATTCATATCATCCCATCATCATCATTATCATCATCATCATCATCACCATCATCATCGTCATCACCCTTATTATTGAGCAGACATCCCCCTGACCCCTCACGCAAGGGGTTTTAGCACGGTGCTGAGCAGTTGTACTGACGCCCTAAAGCACACCGCCAGCATCATTAAACCTCCATCAGCCATACCCTAATAAAAACATCTAGCAATGACTCCTGAAAATTTGACTGCAGCTAAACACAACGTCATTCAAAGCAAGATTTTTCAATATTTGCACGTCCGCGTACTAGCCACAAGGTTCCCATGCCGCTAATAACACTCCGTTGTAACAGTCGAGAGAGCGCTAGGCGGTCGGTTTAGTCGCGTACCTGCAGGATTTCTCGCGTTTCAGTGCAACTAAAAAACTTCTGAACGCTACTCTCTGAATAACCCACCACCCCCCCACCCATCCCCCGCACATTTGTACCCACCCTATGCATTATGATCGCAGACCCCAGCAGCTCTCGATTCTCAACACCATGGAAGAAATTTGTCCCCCCCAATTTCAAAAACCTATTTCGAACACTGGAACTGCGAAGTCGCGTCGCCCATCCGTCACTGTGCTTGGCCCAGGCGTACGCTTGCAGTGAATAACTAGACTCGCTCACACTGCCTGCCTTATCAAATCACCACCAATTCATCAACAGTCTTTGCATACCACCGGGAAATCAAATACAAATTAAATTGACGCGTGAGAGTATTTACGTAAAATCTACGAAGTCAGTCTGCTGTCAATTCCTTGTCATATGTTTTGCTGACGAGTACAATTTTAAGAAGTACTTACTTGTTGCGTTCCAAAATGCTAATATTGGCTCAGATCTTCCCGGGGCGGCGGCGGCGGCGGCTCGCGGCGGGTGACATAATCGGCAGGGAAATGTCCCGCCACTCCCGCTACTACTTGACTTTAATAGCCGAGTGTGTACTATGTCCTAAACCCGCCTGTGCGTGAGTGTGTGTGTGTGTGTGTGTGCGTGCGTGCATGCGTGAGTGCGTGCGTGCGTGCGTGCGTGCTTGTGTGCGTGCGTGTGTGTGTGCTGTGTGTGTAACGTGTCCGTTTGGCGCGAGTGCGTGGGCTTGTACGCGTGCTTACACACACACACACGTGTGTTTACTGTTCTATTCGTATGCACATAGTTCCTCGCACTTTCTTCTGAGAGTTTCTCTGTACAGGAATCGCGCGAGCAGCGCACATTTTGAGGCTCGTGAAGTGTCGTCTGTATTGGCTCGCTGGTCGTGTCGCCGGTGTGGCGTGGTAGACATCCCCCCGTAGCAAACGTCCCCCTCTATACACTGCGCATGGGCATGTGTAGCAGGGCGCATGACAATGGCACTGCAGTGGGAAATTACAACAAATCAGCACATCAAATTATTTCGTGAAATGACAATGCCACTCGCCGAGTTTCCATTGCAAGGCACAGGATACATTTTCGTTAATTAAAATAGTCTTCAGTGATTTTGTTTTGTAAAAAGGCGGACTTTCGCGAAAACTGCCAAGCCGTTTCTCTTTAACGCTGAAATGTCGACTTCGTGTCACGTATACATGTCTTTTCAAAAGCCGCTGCAAGAATGCACACACGGAAAGAGCCAACCATTCGAATAGAGCAAGGAGTCTGGCTTCTGATAATAACTTCGAATCGCACGCAGCATGTTTAGTTCGGCAGATACAATAATAATACAAAATTCTGAACATACTATTTACCGAGGTTCTAATTAGTTCACCTGTCCTCAACGCTAATTAGTTGATTCGCGAGCGTAGGGTTACCCGGTAGGTGCGTACGTTGATGGCGGTGCGGCCTCCGTATATATACGGTACACGCGTCTGCAGCAGCTGCTGTCTACGCCCGCTGCCACGACCACGGCCGCCGCCGCGGGATAAATTGATTGCGGCGTGCGAAATGCAGCGTTAAATGAAATTTCTGAGCAGAGATTCGGGCCGACGCGTGTTTGTGAAGCTGGCAGTGCGTGCGTTCTCACGCACACACACACACACACACGCTGTAACATCATCACTGCTTCTTTGTGTGCGTGCGTGCGTGCGTGCGTGCGTGCGTGCGTGCGTGTGAGGGTGCATACGTGCGTGCGTGTGTGCGTGCGTGCGTGCGCGCGTGTGAGGGTGCATGCGTGTGTGTGCGCGTGTGTTTGTTAGTACTATTTCAAAGTTGTAGTTCTACTACTACTAGTACTAGTAGTAATACTAATAGTCATGCTACTGACCTTTGTTTACAGTTACGGGTTGCCTGTTGACGTTATTACAGTGCCAGTCCGCACATTATTAATATTGTTAGTGAATTACTCTAGGATTGAAATAGGAAAGAAGCATATATCCTCCTGATCAATTCGTGAACATTTTATTTACAAGTCTGATTCACTGTAATATTTGTATTCACTGACTATGCTCACTGACCACTCTATCCGTCACCCTCACACTGAGTCACAGTCACGGCGTCATTCTCTAAACCTGATACAATAGCTATACTGTTCTGCTCATCTATGACTATGGGGGCATTGGTGGGCATCTTTATTATACAGTTACTGTTAGGAATTTCTATTCGTAAACAATCTGATTGCTTCTATTACGAAAATTGGTAGCGACCATGTCCTAATCAGGGATCACACGGCATTATAGCAAAGTATTTTATATTGTCATTTTGTAATTTATACCATGGCGATGAATAAACACCCTGAAATAATAGTGTAGTGTACACACTTAGCATGAATTTATTAGGGTGCATTGGCATTTTGTTTGAATTGTGCACTATATGAACGAATGGAAGTTCACCACTAATCTCTCAGTTTGCATATAAGATCAGTATCTTAAGATGAGGCTTATAATTCGGTGTAGGAACCATGTTTGGATAGTGCTAGCCATCGGTCCCAATCATTACTGTAAATTAATCTCTAATATCTTTGCGATCTTCGAGGATTTGTTGCTTATATTTAGCACAATGATTGCGTGAAGCAGTTATTCATCTAGACAGCGATTGCTGATGTTACACTGTCACACTATGGCTTTATAGGATATATATTTGAGCATAAGGACCAGGATGAAATAAAAAAAGATTAATTTGAGTAGACAACTGAAATGTTTTGGATAATACTAATAGGAATGCTAGCTCTGTTATGAAGGTGACACTGATTTGTTATATATATGATGTGAAGTTATAGGTTTTAAATCTATTTCGTGACAGTCCAAATGTTGATGATGTGTGTTAAAAAACGTTTGTTTTCCTGAGGTAACCCATTAGAAGCTGTCTATTTAATTATTAGTGCACTATCGACATGTCTGTAGTTCAAAGTCACAGGGGGAGTGATTTAAATTTATTGTTAGTGTTCAGGTATTTACATATCGTGATGATTAGGATGTTTCAACGTTGAGTTTTCTAACAGATACGCATCTCTGTAGTCTGTACCCATCTGTGCTCTTGTTTGTATAAAAACTTCCAACTTGAACTCGTAGAGTCGTATATAGTCAAGAGCGTATAAAGAAGGCCTTCTTTATACGTTCTTGATATAGTCGTAGTCGAAGTATGTTTCACGTGTGCACATATTGGAACCAGGTTGGTAATACCGCGTGGAATGATGGTCAATCATGACAGGTCAACAAATTCAGATAACAGAAACACACAAATGGGGATGTAAACATGTAGGTCAGCCCTGAGGCCATATTAGCTTTTGGAACCACAGTAATACTTCTTAAAATTGTACTCGTCAGCACATATGAAAGGAATTGACAGCAGACTGACTTCCGTAGATTTTACGTAAATACTCTCACGCTCAAATTTAATTTGTATTTGATTTCACCGTGTATGCAGACTGTTGATGAATTGGTGGTGATTTGATAAGCAGGGCAGTGTGAGCGAGTCTAGTTAGTTCACTGCAAGCGTACCCGCCAACCACAGTGACGGGATGGGGCGACGCGACTTCCAGTTCCAGTGTTCGAAATAGGTTTTGAAATTGGGGGGACAAATTTCTCCATGTGTTGAAAATCGAGCTGCTGGGGTCTGCGATCATATGCATAGGGTGGTACATGTGCGGGGGATGGGTGGGGGGGTGGTGGTTATTCAGAGAGTAGCGTTCAGAAGTTTTTAGTGCGGGGGATGGGTGGGGGGGTGGTGGTTATTCAGAGAGTAGCGTTCAGAAGTTTTTAGTTGCACTGAAACCGAGAATGCTGCAGGTACGCGACTAAACCGACCAGGCTCTCCGACTGTTACACGGAGTGTTATTAGCGAGATGGGAACTTGTGGCTAGTACGCGACGTGCAATAGTTGAAAATCTTGCTTTGAATGAGTGTGTTTATGCAGTCAATTTCAGGGTTATTGCTAGATGTTTTTATTAGGGTATGCTGATGAGGTTTAATGATGCTGGCGGTGTGCTTTAGGGCGTCAGTACAACTGCTCAGCACCGTGCTAAACCCCCTTGCGTGAGGGGTCAGGGGGATGCTGCTCATATACATAACGCGGGGTGATCGACGATGATGATGGCATGATGATGATGATGGATAGATAATGATGATATGATGATATGAATAATTAATAATAATCAATAATATAATAATTAATAATATAATAATCAATAAATTGATAATGATCAACAATCCTGACTGTGTCTGTGGTAATGGCCTGCCTGTGCGAATGCTTTGCTTTCAGGTTGCCGTCGGTTGGGCTGCGCATATGTACGTTGGCCAACGTCGGTCTAGACGCTCGATGTGGAATAACATGATGTGTGACGTCATGCCCACCATATCAGAAGAAGCCTGTCGCAGCGCTCGTCTCAGGCCCTGTGCCCGATCGTGGCGAGTAGCTGAACGCAGAATTATTGGAGAGTGGGGTGCGCCAGAGGCCTTCACCTGATGCGCACCTGCCTGTTGGGTGTTAAAAGACGGTGGGCTGGTGCTGTGCTGCGCGTGGTGGTCGTGTCTGATCTGTCTGGTGACGTGGGTGCGTATGCAGTCGTTCGTGATCACTGTTGGGTGTGTGCGGTGTTGTGCGTTTGGCTGAAGTGGTGCATGCGTTCGTGGTGGTCAGGTGTGCCTGCTGTCCTAGATAACTATAAATCGGAGCGACTGGCTAGCTAGCACAAGCTCGTGGCAAGCTTGCAGGAGCATTTGCGCGTTAAATCCGTCTTTCCCTCTGGGAAATTTCTCGCGAGTATTATTTCTTTACTCGCGAACGTTTAGAACGTCAAGTTCCTTCGCCATTCGTATGGAGTTAAGATCTGACCCTTAAGTTAAAACAAATGTCGACTGTACAGTGTATGGCGCGAAAAGTTGTCGCCAGTTTCCGTGAGACACGCCTCCCGCATTCCGTCCGAACCGCGCCATGAGCGAGACAAGCCTGTCCGAGACACTGCCTTCTCCCCAGTGAACCTCTCGCCCCTGATTCCTCCCTCCCATCCCCTCCCACCCTACACCCACTCCCTCAGGCTGCCCCTCACCTGCTCTGTTGTTCCTCCTGCTGCCCCTCCCATCTTTTTGTTCCTCTCTCTGCCCTCCCCCTCTCCCCTTTCCTAGCGCCTTCACCACCTCTTTCCCTTGACACCCTCCCCATCCGCCATACCCCTACTCCATCTCCCTGTATCCTCCCCTCACACCTCCTGCTATCCCCCCTTGACACCCTCCCCTGAGACCCCCTCCCCTTCATACCCCTCCCTGGCATGCTGGCTCCCGTCTACCCGTCCCGCCGTCTCCCGCTCCGTCTTGGTTCCTCCCCCTCATCACCCCTCCCTTGTTTCAGACCCTCCTCCCCCGGGCCAGGTCCCTCCCTATCTCCCTGCTCTCCCCACACACCCCTCTGCCTCCTCTACACACCTCCCCTCACACCTCCTTCCGCCGCCCACCCCGCCCCCCCACTCCCACCCTCCCCTCAACACGCCTCCCCTCACCCCCTCCCTCACCCCTTTTCCCCCTCACACCCCTTTCATTCAACCTCCTTCCCCCTTGATACCTCCCCTCTCTCAACCCCCCCCACACCTCTTCCCTTCTCTCACCTCCCTCACCTCCTCCCCTCACAACTCATTCCCTTTACACTCCCTCCCTCACCACCCCACTCCCCTCACACTTCTTCCCTACACCCCATTCCCCTATCACACCTCTCCCCTCACACTACTTCCCCCTCACACCCCATTCCCCGCTCACACCCTCCCCTCACCACCTCTCTTCCCCTCCACTTGCTCCCTCGAACCTCATATCCCCCTCCAACCCTTCCCTCACACCTCTTCCCCTCACACTTCTTCCCGCACACCTTATCCCCCTCACACCTCTTCCCCTCACACCTCTTCCTCACACTTCTTCTCCCTTCCACTTTTCTCTCTTCACACCCCATTCCCCGCTCACACCTCTTTCCCCTCACATCCATTCCCTCCACACTTTCACCTCACACGCCCATCCCTCACACCTCTTCCCTCTCACACTCTTCCCTCACACTCATCTCCCTCACACTCTTACCTCACAACCCCATCCCCTCACACCTCTCCCCTCACACTTTTCCCCCCATCACACGCCCATCCCCTCACACCTCTTCCCCTCACACCCAATTCCTCCTCACACCTTTTACCCTCACAACCTTCCCTCACACGTGACCTCTTCCACTCACATTTCTTCTCCCTCAATTCTTCTCCCCACACTTTCTTCTCTCCTCACACTTATCCTCCTCACACCTCTTCGCTCACATCCTTTCCCCTTCAACCTCTTCCCCTCCACATCTTTCTCACACCTTTCCTCTCACATTCTTCCCCTCACACCCCATCCCCCTAACAACCTCTGTCCCTCAACGCCATCCCTCACCCCATCCCCCTCACACCTCTTCCTCACAACCTCTTCCCCTCACAACCCCATCCCCTCACAACTTTCCCCTCACACGCCATCCCCTCACACCCATCCCCCTCACCACCTTTCCTCTCACACCCCATCATCAATCTCCTCACACCCCACCTCCCCTCACACCCCATCTCCTCACACTCCCTCACACCCTATCCCCTCAACCCATATCTCCCTCACCCATCTTCCCTCACACCCTCCCCCACACTCCCCCTTCACACCCCACCCCCCTCCATACTTCCCCCTCCCCTCGCCCTCACGAGCTTTACGTGTTGCTGTGTTGTCATGTTGGCAAGCTTGATAATCACCATGCTGGACGAAGCGAGACAAGTGACCGCAGACACTTCGCGAGACGCAGCGAGCAGTGCAGAGGTGCAGCCAGCAAAGCTAGCCGAGACGGGAGCGGCCGAGCGCAGCACAGCTCATGAGCAGCTGCAGTCCAATCTACCGCAGGTGAGTCGAGCGCATTCGCCAGCCGAGAGCTGTGATGGACCGCGGGGGCGGGGGGGGCGGGGTATAGAGATGTTTAGCGGTTAGGCACAATAGTGTCTAGGCACTAGAGTTAGGTTTTCTGAGGGAAATTGACAGCGAAAGTAATGGCCTGTCTGCGGCGAAAACACGCGATGTTGTTCAATTCAAGGTTGGGAGACGGGGAACTCTCTCGTGGAGGAGCGTTCTGTGGGGTGCTCCCCAGCAAATTTGAAAAATTTGAATGTACTTAGACTCATTTAAGCGCACCCTTAAAACAGCCGTGTTTAAATTTCGACAACGGCGGTGCGCCCCTGTGCTCTTATGCTAGAAGAACCATGGATGGTTGAGGGCCTGGACGGTAGCTCTGTCACTGGCTGCATTGCCTTAGATTACGGCAACCTGCTACTTACTGCAGCTAGGGGTCTCGCGTACTCAAGGCTACTTGTAGCTGCCGTCTCACTTCGTTAGCGTATCAAACACGCTGTCCGTACACGTGTGACGAGTAATCAACGAGTTTTCTGCAGTCCGCGACTCTAGCTGCGATTTGCCTCAGTTCTAAAGGACTGATTTATGATTTAAAATCAAAACTTTAAGTGCGGCGCAATCGACGGGCGGGTTCTTGGGCCTGGACCTTTCATTGGTGAAGTGCACGCTTCCCGTTCGCTGTCTGCTTATTCATGAAGCATAGAAAAAGCATTAACTCTTCCTCCATCATGCCTTTCCATCTAAAATTTACCTGGCTGAACCGAATCAATAGAGTAGAGAAGTTGGAGAGAGAAGGGAGGACGAGAGAGAGCTGCGAGAGAAGAAAGAGAGAGGGCAATAGCAAAAGGAGAGATAGCCGGGCTGTAGATTAAGAGAGAGAGAGAAGACGAGCCAGACGAACAGAGAGAGAAGAGAGACGAGGAGAGAGAGGAGGGAGAGAGAGAGAAGCAGTGAAGTGTGAGAGTTGACAGTGAGTGAGAGGAGGGGGGGGGCAGGGACTCAACTGCCTGCGCCTTCCTGGCTGGACAAACAGTAATACTCCACTGCAGTAATACTCCCAAGCAGTATATCCACCTGCAGTATACCCAAGACAGTGATACTCCACCTGACAGTGATACTCACCTGACAAGTAATACTCACAAGACAAGTTGATTAACTCCACTGCAGTGATACTCAAAGACATATTACTCCACCTGACAGTAATACTCACACAGACAGTAGAGTGACCTTTCCATCCTGCAGTCATACTCACAGACAGTATAATCCACCTGACGTGATACTCACAAGACAGTGATACTCCACCTGACAGTGATAGTACAAGCAGTAATACTCACCTACAGATAATATCACAAGACAATGAATACTCAACTGACAGTGATACTCAAGACAGTGATATCCACCTACAGTGGATATCTCACCTGACAGTAATACTACAAACGACAGTGATATCCACCTGCAGTGATCTCACAAACAGTGATACTCCCACCTAGACAGTAATACTTCAAATACAAGTGATACTCACCTGACACTGATACTCACAAGACAGTGCATACTCACCTGAAGTGTACTCAACAACAGCTGATAACTTCACCTACAGTGTATCACAAGACATGTGATACTCCACCTGACAGTATAACTCCAAGACAGTGTCTCACCTGACAGTGATACTGCGCCTGACTAAATATCACAGACAGGATACTCCACCTGACAGTATACTCAACAACAAGTGCATACCTCACACTGACCAGATGCTTATCTCAACAGACATGATAACGCCACGCTCTGACAGTGATACTCCACTGACAGTAATACTACAAACTATACTCCACCGACAGTGACTACTCACAAACGACAGTATTTACTCAACTGACAGTGATATCAAAGACATGATACTCCACTCCTACTAGTAATATCACATACAGTCGATACCTCCACCTGCACCAGTGCCAACTTAACCAAGACGTGATACTCACCTGACAGTCAATCTACTCAACAACAGTCATTATCTTTCCGGCATCTATGACAGTATGACTCCACAGTCCACGCCACGCACGTTCACCTTACCCCAAGCACACACACAGAGCCTTCATTGCACGCACACACACGCACGCACGCCACACGCCACACACACACAACACACCACTGCACGCGCACGCATCACGCATGCACGCACGCACACATACACGCACAAGCACCAGCACACCGCACACGCACACCCACGCAACACACTCACACAAACACACCACACACAACACAATTACACCTCCACTGCGCGCGCGTGCTTGCCTCCACCATACACACAACATTCCACACAACTACACACACACCACACCACACACACCACACACACACACACACCGCACGCACGCACGCACGCGACGACGCAGCGCGCACCACGCCGCGGTTGCTTAGCCTCCATAATACACACACACAGCCACCAACTAACAACACACCTGGTCCGGATTCTCGCCCTCGTGAAATCGCCGCCAGCTCCGGATTGACCCCCCACAATATTATCCACAATCACCATTCCTCGCTAGTTATTGATCGTCGGCCGGCTCGGCCTGCCGGCGCTCGCGGGGGGTGACATTAATCGCCAGGCGAACGCCCCCGCTGTCCCGCCATCCCCGCTACTACCTTGAACCTTTAAATACGGCCGCCACGATACCTCACGCCCCCACCGACCATCCCCCTACCAGTGCTACATATGTCTAAAAACCCGCCTGCTGATCGACCCCCTCCTGAGTGTGTGTAGTGTGTGTGGCTCGTCCTGTGTGTGCCTGTGCGTGAATGCAGTAGTGCCTGCGTGCGTGCCCGTGCCGTGCTTGTGTGCGTGCGTGGGTTTGTGTGTGCCTGTGTGTGTAACGTGTCCGTTTGCGCGCGAAGTGGGGGCGCTTTACGCGTTGCTTACACCCACAACGTGGTTACTGTCTATTCGTAGCACATAGTTCCTCGGCACTTATCTCTGAGAGTTTCTCTGCTACAGAATCGACGCGGAGCAGCGCACATTTTGAGGTCGTATTGCCGTCGTGTATTTGGCTCGCTGGTCGTAGTGCCGCGCTGTCGCTGCGTGTAGACATCCCCCCGCTAGCAACGTCCCCTCTATACACTGCGCAATGGCATGTGTACAGGGGCATGACAATGGCCACTGCAGTGGGTAATATTACAAAAATAGACACATCAATTATTTCGTGAAATGACAACTGCATCATCCTCCCGCAGTTTCCATTGCAAGGCAAGATACAATTTCTGTTATAAATATCTTCAGTGATTATTTTTTGTTAAAAAGCGGACTTTTCGCGAAAACTTACCAAGACGTTTCTCTATTAACCTGAATGTCGACTTCGTGTAACGTTTTATATTCGTTTCAAAAGCCGCTGCAAGAATGCACACACGGAAAGACACCATTCGAATAGAGCAGGAGTCTGTTCGTATATAACTTCGAATCTCTCACGCAGACTGTTTTAGTCGGTCAGATACAATAATATACAAAATGTCTGAAACATACTATTTACGAGGTTCTAATTAGTTCACCTGTCCTCACGCATATAAGTTGATCGCGAGCTAGGCGTTACCCCGGTAGGTGCGTAAGACGTTGCATGGCGTGCGGCCTCCGTATATATACGGTACACGCGTCTGCCAGACGCTGTTGTCTACGCCCGCTGCCACGACCACTCCGCCGCGCGTGGATAATTGATTCGCGGCGTGCGAAATGCGCGTTAAATGCAAATTTCTCGAGCAGAATTCGGGGACGACGCGTGTTTGTGAAGCTGCAGCTGCGTAGCTTCTCACGCACACACACCACACAACACACGCTGTAAAATATCACTGCTTCTTTTGGTGCGTGCGTGCTCCGTGCGTGGGCCGTGCGGGTTGGTGTGAGGGTGATACGTCGTGCGTGTGTGTCCCGGCGCCCGATGGTGCGTGCGCGGTTGATTTGTGACGGTGCATGCGTGCTGGTGCGCGATGTTGTTTGATAGTGGCGAGAGTGCATGCGTGTTAGTCGCGTGTGTTACGTGGGATTGTTGATGCGTGATGTTCGTCGCGTGTTTTGTAGCGTTGGGAGGGTATGCATGCAGCTGTGTATGGCGCGCGTGCGAGTTGTGTGATGGTGTGTGACTGTGTATGTGTTAGTGCGTTGTGGTTGTGCTGTGATGTAGATGTCTGTGTTGTTGTGTGTGTGCGTTGTGCTGTGATGTGTGCAATGTGTGTGTTCTGTGTCTGTGTGTGTGTTGTGTGCTTGTGTGTGTGTGCTGTGTGTGTGCGTGTGTGCGTCGATGCGTGCGGATTGGCCCTGTGTACAGGGAGGGTGCAAATGTACATGCGTTTCGTCAGCCCCCATGCATCGGATGTTGTATCTGCAAATCTGGCCTGTGTAATTCTTGCTGTGGTGAAGCTATTGCTGTGTAAAAGCCTTGCCTGATTTGAAGTCTTGCTCTGTGTGAAGCCTTGCTGTGCTAAACCTCTGCCTGTGTGAAGTCTTGCCTGTGTAAGCCTTCGCCGTGTAAGTCTTGCCTGTGTGAAGTCTTGCCTGTGTAAAGTCTTGCCTGTGTGAAGTCTTGCCTGTGTAAAGCCTTGCCTGTGTGAAGTCTTGCCTGTGTGAAGTCTTGCCTGTGTAAAGCCTTGTTTGTGTGAAAGTCTTGCCCTGTGTGAAGTATTGCCTGTGTAAAGTCTTGCCTATGTCAAGTCTTGCCTGTGTAAAGCCAGCCCGTGTGAAGTCTTGCCTGTGTAAAGTCTTGCCTGTGTAAAGTCTTGCCGGTGTGAAGTATTAATTGCCTGTGTAAAGCCAGCCCGTGTCAAGTCTTGCCCTGTGTGAAGTATTGCCTGTGTAAGTGTTGCCTGCCTAAAGTCTTGCCTGCTGTTAATCACGTTGCCTTGTGAATATTGGCCTAGTGTGAATCTTATGTGTGTGTGAAGCTTGCCTGTTGTGAAGTATTCTGTGTGAAGTCTTGTCTGTGTGAAGCCTTGCCTGTGTGAAGTATTGCCTGTGTGAAGTCTTGTCTGTGTGAAGCCTTGCCTGTGTGAAGTCTTGCCTGTGTGAAGTCTTGTCTGCCATGTGAATCTCTGCTGTGTGATGTTAGCGCAATGGCTAGGGTGAACTGTCATTCAACCTGGTGAAAGTCTTGCCTATGTGACGATCTTGCTTGTCTAGAAGTCTCTTCGTCTGTGTGAAAGTTCGTGCCTAGTGTGGAGTCGTGCTGCCGTTTTGAGAGGTCTTGCCTGTGTGAAGTCTTGCCGGTGTGAAGTCTTGTCTGTGTGAAGTCTTGCCGGTGTGAAGCCAGTCCGTGGCAGTAGCTCACAGGCGCATGCTGCGTGTACAGACTCGAGTACTGGCTGTTAAGGCATCGGAGAGGTATAAAGCAATCAATACTGGCAAAGCAACGAAGAGTAAGGGGCTCTTAATATCAATGGATGGCCATTCGGCTGGTGTCGGCTGCTCGGTGCGGGGTTATGCAGGCTGTAAGAGCGACGACTGTTTGTCGACGCTGATGAGTTCTAGCTGAGAGAGTAGCGACTCCTAGCGCCTTGCCCTGGGAGGTTTGCGTTTGCATAGCAGCGCCTGATTGCTGATGATATTGTCGTAAACTGGTGTTGTCTTTGTCATCGCTGCTGTGGATAAGTGTTGATTTGCTGTTATTGCACAACTCGAGCAGCATACCATTTCTTCTGTGTTTTACTCGCTCCTTGCTTCCCCTCCTCTCATCTCCTCTTCTTCTCTCGCCTTTACCCACTTTTCTTTTTTCATCGCATTGCCTCTCTCTTCTCATCTCTTTTTCCCCTCTCCTTTCTTCTCTTGTCTCCTTCTGTTTCTTCGCTTCTCTGTCCTTAATTTCTTTCCTCTCGCTTCTCCTGCCATCTTCTCTCCCCCTCCTTTATCTTCCCTTCTCTTCTCTCATTCCTTTCTTTTCCTTCCTCATTTGTTCCCGTTTCCCTCTTCTCATCCTCCCGTTCTCCTTCCCTCTACTCTCTAACTAGTCCAACGCTCGTATATGTTATCTGATCACAACTGCCCCTCGTACCTCACACAAAACATCTATACGCGTACATCAATAATGTATGCGGGAGCATACGCATACAAACAAGATACAAATTGCCACGCACCTCGGACCACCTCGACCGCCTAATGTCTACAGGTGTGCCTACATTATTCATGCTCGGCAGTCGGTCAGCATGGGCGAGTGATCAGGGCAGCGGCTGGATGCACGTATGTGTGTGTATAGTATACACGCGCTCACCTGGAAAATTCAGAGCCGCGGCGTGGCAAAGCAACGTAGCGTTGTGTGGTGTGGCGTGGTGTGGTGTGTTGTGGTGTGGTGTGTTGTGGTGTGGTGTGGTGTGGTGTGGTGTGGTGTGGTGTGTTGTGGTGTGG
>NW_014578225.1:31651-33221 GCF_000485595.1 Priapulus caudatus
CTCTCTCTGTAAATCTCTCGCTCGCACCTTCCTTCCCTCCTTCTACCTCCCCCTATATCCTATCCCCACCCTTCTCGGTGCGGTGCGCGCAGCAGCAGCTGGCGAAATTAAAGACGTTATTATATGAGATTAACGGCCCGATTTAATTTGTTTTGAGAAAAAACGGGGCTATTATAGATTCACGTTAGTCACACACACGCACGCACGCACGCACGCACGCACGCACGCACGCACGCACGCACGCACGCACACGTAAGTACGCACACACGCACGCAAGCACGCACACCACGCACGCACGCACGCACGCACGCGTGCTCATTTATTGATGCCCCGGACATAATTACACACCAGCTGTACAATGTGGTGAAAAATGCCGCGCTGAAGGATGTTGATGAACCTGATGATGGAGAGAGAGAGAGGAGGAATGTGTGTGTTGTGTGTGGGGGGGGCGGGCCTGTTAATGAAGGCAGGATGGGAAGCGGGAGATGAGAAGGATGGATGGGGAGGGAGACTGAGGAGGGGTGGTGATGAAGGCCTGTATGGGGAGGGAGGGAGAGTGAGGAGGTGTTTGATGAAGCTGGATGGGTCGAGGGGAGGGCGAGACTGAGCGAAGGGTTGGTGATGAAGGCTGGATGGGGAGGGAGGAGACTGAGGAAGGGTCCAAGTTGGTGATGAAGCTGCGATGGGGAGGGACGCGGAGGACTGAGGAAGGGTGGTGATGAAGGCTGGATGGGGAGGGAGGGAGACTGAGGAAGGGGTTGGTGATGAAGGCTGGATGGGGAGGGAGGGAGGGAGACTGAGGAAGGGGTTGGTGATGAAGGCTGGATGGGAAGGGAGGGAGACTGATGAAGGGGATGTTACATTTCGTCGAAAGCCGAAACCAGTAGACTAGTAGTAGTACTATTTGCTAGGTCTGGTTGCTAGTGCGTACTATTTACAGTGACGTTAAGTTAAACAGCCAGTGAATCTTCGCAAGAGGCATCGCGATGGCGGCCTGGGTGTGAATGTATACACAGGTCAACTGTTGAAGGGTTAGCAGACAGGCTATACTGACCAAGCGTTGACCAAACATGGCTTTCTATACCCTCTAATGGACGCTATTTCGTTGTCGACCGTCGGTGGTGATTTTACGAGTAAGAGGTCAGGAGGTTGTCAAAGGTCAAGTGCCAGTCGCAGGTCAAGAGCCGCTCAGCAGATGCTGCCTGGCCATTAGTGTCAATTTCGCAATTTGCGAACATCGGATGAGCACACTCGCCTTCATTGTGAGGTGGAGAGTGCGCGCACCAGTGTTAGACTGACGACCGAGGCAGCTCCGCCAGCTAGGAATGCTGCCGTGCGGAGCGGTCGGTGACAGTCTAACGGCGGCGTTTTTTGATAGCTAGTCGGCGACGGTGTTGGCAAGATGCGCGTTATTAGAAAGTCGAGCGAGCGCTAGATTATGTAGCGATGCAGGATGTGATCTCTTTCGCAGCTTTACTCGTCACCCGTTTCAATATATTCTGTCGGGCGGTCGGGCGGTCGGTCGGTCGGTGGGGAGGGCGGCCAGTCGGGCGGGCGGGCGGGCGATGGG